>NC_048219.1:99613300-99628366 GCF_002007445.2 Ailuropoda melanoleuca | reverse complement strand
GATGCAGAAAAAGCATTTGACAAAATACAACATCCTTTCCTGATTAAAACCCTTCAGAGTGTAGGGATAAAGGGTACATTCCTCAATTTCATAAAAACCGTCTATGAAAAGCCTACAGCAAATATCATTCTCAGTGGGGAAAAGCTGAAAGCCTTTTCCTTAAGATCAGGAACACGACAAGGATGCCCACTCTCGCCATTATTATTCAGCATAGTACAGTACTAGAAGTCCTTGCAACAGCAATCAGACAACAAAAAGGTATAAAAGGTATCCAAATCGGCAAAGAAGAAGTCAAACAGCAATCAGACAACAAAAAGGTATAAAAGGTATCCAAATCGGCAAAGAAGAAGTCAAACTCTTTCTTCGTAGATGACATGATACTGTATATGGAAAACCCAAAAGACTCCACCCCCAAACTACTAGAACTTATAAAACAATTCAGTAATGTGGCGGGATACAAAATCAGTGCTCAGAAATCAGTTGCATTTCTATACACAAACAATGAGACTGAAGAAAGAGAACTTAACCAGAGACATAAAGGACCTATATTCTAGAAACTACAGATCACTCTTGAAAGACATTGAAGAAGACACAAAAAAAGATGGAAAAATATTCCATGCTCATGGATCAGAAGAATAAACATAGTTAAAATGTTTATGCTACCCAGAGTAATCTATGCTTTCAATGCCATCCCGATCAAAATACCAATTAGATTTTTCAAAGACCTGGAACAAACAGCCCTTAAATTTGTGTGGAACCAGAAAAGGCCCTGAATCGCCAAGGAATTATTGAAAAGGAAAAACAAAGCTGGGGGCATCACGTTGCCAGATTTCAAGCTTTACTACAAAGCTGTGGTCACAAAGACAGCATGGTACTGGCACAAAAACAGACACATAGACCAATGGAATAGAATAGAGAACCCAGAAATGGACCAACTTCCAGTGGAAAAAAGACAGTCGCTTCAATAAATGGTGCTGGGAAAATTGGACAGCTATATGCAAAAGAATGAAACTTGACCACTCTCTTACACCATACACAAAGATAAACTCCAAATGGATGAAAGACCTCGATGTGAGACAGGAATCCATCAAAATCATAGGGGAGAACATAGACTGTAACCTCTTTGACATCGGCCGCAGCAACTTGTTTCATGACACATCTCCAAAGGCAAGAGAAACAAAAGAAAAAATGAACTTGTGGGACTTCATCAAGATAAAAAGTTTCTAAAAATGAACTTGTGGGACTTCATCAAGATAAAAAGTTTCTGCACAGCAAAGGAAACAGTCATCAAAACAAAGAGGCAATCCACAGAATGGGAGAAGATATTTGCAAATAAAACTACAGATAAAAGGCTGGTATCCAAGATCTATAAAGAACTTCTCAAACTCAATACACAAAAAGCAAATAATCAAATCAAAAAATGGGCAGAAGATATGAACAGACACTTTTCCAATGAAGACATACAAATGGCTAACAGACACATGAAAAAATGTTCAAAATCATTAGCCATCAGGGAAATTCAAATCAAAACCACATTGAGATACCATCTTACACCAGTTAGAATGGCAAAAATTGACAAGGCAGGAAATTACAAATGTTGGAGAGGATGTGGAGAAAGGGGAACCCTCTTACACTGTTGGTGAGAATGCAGGTTGGCACAGCCACTTTAAAACAGTGTGGAGGCCCGTCAAAAAGTTAGAAATAGAGCTACCCTATGACCCAGCCATTGCACTACTGGGTATTTATGCCAGAGATACAGACATAGTGAAGGGAAGGGCCATATGCATCCCAGTGTTCATAGCAATATTGTCCACAATAGCTAATTTGAAGGAGCCAAGATGCCCTTCAACAAATGAAAAGATGAAGATGTGGTCCATATATACAGTAGAACATTACTCAACCATCAGAAAGAACGATTGCTCAACATTTGCAGCAACATGGACGGGACTGGAGGAGATTATACTAAGTGAAATAAGTCATGCAGAGAAAGACCATTATCATATGGTTTCACTCATTTATGGAACATAAGAAATAGCAGGGAGATCGGTAGAAGGAAGGGAAGATTGAAGGGGGAGTAAACGGAAGGGGGAATGAACCATGAGAGACTAGGGACTCTGGGAAACAAACTGAGGGCTTCAGAGGGGAGGAGGTAGGGGATTGGGATAGGCCCGTGATGGGGGTATTAAGGAGGGCACGTATTGCATGGAGCTCTGCGTGTTATATGCAATCAGTGAATCATGGAGCACTACATCAAAAACTAATGATGCACTGTATGGTCACTAGCATAACATAATAAAAAATTTAGAAAATTAAAAAAAAATAAAAATCTCAAAAAAAGAAAGAGTGGGCCACCCAGATGCCCTTAAATTGTGCTTAATTTAAAATTAAATAAAATGCAAAGTTTAAAAAAAAGATAGTAAACTGATCATGATTAAGCGAAGTTTTTGGCCAGGATCATCTGTGTAAACTAAGTTAGTCCTATGATTTTCATGGCTGTTTGTCATATTTAGCGAGCAGACGTAAGTGTAGAATCTAAAGAATGTTGTGTTAGAAAATGGGTAGAGGGGCGCCTGGGTGGCACAGTGGTTAGGCGTCTGCCTTCAGCTCAGGGCGTGATCCCGGTGTTGTGGGATCGACCCCCACATCGGGCTCCTCCGCTGAGTCTGCTTCTTCCTCTCCCACTCCCCCTGCTTGTGTTCCCTCTCTCGCTGGCTGGCGCTATCTCTGTCAAATAAATAAATAAAATCTTAAAAAAACAAAAAAAGAAAATGGGTAGAAAAATGACCAAAACCAGATCAAGGCCCTACATAAAAAGAGAACTATGGGTCAGTATCTCTGATGAACAGAGATGCCAAAATCCTCAACAGAATATTAGCAAACCAAATCCAACATCATTCACCATAATCACTTGGAATTTATTCTCAGGATACAAAAGGTGGTTCAATATTGGCATATCAATCAACATGATATTTAGCAGTAAGAGAAAGGATAAAAACCATTTGATCATTTCAGTAGATGCAAAAAAAGCATCTGACAAAGTACAACATCCATTCATGATAAAAACCCTCAACAGAGTAGGTTTAGAGGGAACATACCTCAACATAATAAAGGCCATATATGAACAACTCTCAGCTAACATTATACTCAATGTTGACAAACTTGAGAGCTTTTCCCTAAAGTCAGGAACGAGAGAAGTATGTTTACTCTCACCACTGTTATTCAACATAGTACTGGAAGTCCTAGCAATCAGATAAGAAAAAGGAATAAAAGGCATCCAAATTGTGTGTGTTTTTTTTAAGATTTTATTTATTTGAGATAGAAAGAGCTAAAGAAAAAGCACGAGCAGGGGGCAGAGGGCGAGGGAGAAGCAGATTCCCCGTTAAGCAGACAGCCTCATTCAGGGTCAGTCCCATGACTTTGAGATCATGACCTGAGCCAAAGGCAGATGCTTAGCCAGCTGAGCCACCCAGTTGCCCCAAAGGCATCCACATTGGTAAGAAAGAAGTAAAACTTCAACTATTTGCAGATGACATGATACTATGTATAGAAAGCCTTAAAGACTCCACCAAAAAACTGTTGGTACATTTCTGTACACTAATAATGAAACAGCAGAAGGAGAAATTAAGAAAGCGGTCTCATTTACAGTTACACCAATACCTAGGAATAAACTTAGCCAAGGGGGTGAAAAAACCTGTACACTATAAAAACCTAAAACTATAAAACATTGATGAAAGAAATTGAAGACAACACAAAGAAATGGAAAGACAGTCCATGTTCATGGATTGGAAGAACAAACATGTTAAAATGTCCATATTACCCAAAGTAATCTGCAGATTTAATGCAATCTCTGTCAAAATATTAATAGCATTTTTTACAGAACTAGAACAAATAAACCTAAAATTTGTATGGAACCACAGAAGACTCCAAATAGTTAAAACAGTCTTGAAAAAGAAAGACAAAGCTGGAGGTATCACAATTCCAGATTTCAAGTTACACTACAAAGCTATAGTAATCAACACAGCATGGCACTGGCAGAAAAATAAAACACATGGATCAATGGAACAGGATAAAGAGCCCAGAAACAAACCCACAATTGTATGGTCTTTGACAAAAGAGGCAAGAATACACAATGGGAAAAAGTCTCTTCAACAAATGGTGTTGGAAAAATTGGACAGCTACATGCAAAAGAGTGAAACTGGATCACTTTCTTAGATCATACACAAAACTAAAGAGAATGGATTTAAGACCTAAATGTGAGACCTGAAACCATAAAAATCCTAGAAGAGAGCACAAGTAGTAATTTTTCTGACATCAGCCATAGCAGCATTTTTCTAGATATGGTTCCAGAAGCAGGGGAAATAAAAGCAAAAATAAACTGTTGGGACTACATGAAAATAAAAAGCTTCTGCATTGTGAAGGAAATAATCAACAAAACTAAAACGCAACCTCCTGAATGGAAGAATATATTTGCAGATGACATATCTGATAAAAGGATAGTATCCAAAATATATAAAGAATTTATACAACTCAAAACTTAAAAAACAAATTATACAATTAAAAAAATGGGCAGAAGACATGAACAGACATTTCTGCAAAGAAGACATCCAGATGGCCAACAGACACACAAAAAGATGCTCATCATCACTCAGCATCAGGGAAATGCAAATCAAAACCACAATGAGATAGCACCTCCCACCAGTCAGAATGGCTCAAATAAAAAACATGAAACAAATGTTGGTGAGGATGTGGAGAAAAAGGAACACTTGTGCACTGTTGGTGGGAATGCAAACTGGTGCAGCCATTGTGGAAAACAGTGTAGAGGTTCCTCAAAAAAATAAAAATAGAACTACCCTATGATCCAGAAATGGCACTACTGGGTATTTACTGGAAGAATTCAAAAACACATTCAGAGGATATATACACCTCTGTGTTTCTTGCCGCATTGTTTACAATAGTCAAATTATGGAAGCAGCCCAAATGTCCAGTGATAGATGAATGGTCAAAGAAGAGGTGGAATATATATCCAGTGGAATATTACTCAGCCATAAAAAAGAATGCTACTTTGCCATTTGCAACAACATGGATGGAGCTAGAAAGTGTAATGCTAAGCAAAATAAGTCAGAGAAAGGCAAATACCATTTGATTTCACTCATATGTGGAATTTAAGAAACAAAACAAATGAGCAAAGGGAAAAAAAGACAAACCTACAGACTCTTAATTATATAGAATTATAGGGTGCCTGGGTGGCTCAGTCGGTTAAGTGTCTGCCTTCGACTTAGGTCATGATGATTCCAGGGTCCTGGGACTTGGTCCCGCATTGGGCTCCCTGCTCAGTGGGGAGTCTGCTTCTCCCTTTACCCTTCTCCCTTACTCGTGATCTCTCCTCTCTCTCTCTCTCTTTCAAATAAATAAATAAAATCTTTAAAAAAAAATAATAGAGAACAAACCGATGGTTACCAGAGGGGAGGTGGGTGGGCAAAATAAGTGATAGGATTGAGTACACTTATCGCAATAAGCACTAAGTAATGTGCAGAATTGTTGAATCACTATATTGTATACTTGAAACTAATATAACACTGTATGTTAACTATACTGTAATTAAAATAAAAATCTTAAAAAAATGATCAAGGAATTACATGTTACATTTCAATCTTGAATGTATCATATGTATGCCTATATATGTAAAATTAGTGTGTTAAAGTTAATTTGTTGGTCATTTCAGGTCAGTCCAAGATATGTACGACTGGAATTAAGTGTTTACTTTTCTTCCTGTGAATACGTGAAATCTGAGTTTGCTGTTGTTTACTTTTGCTTATACCAGCTCATTTTATGTTCACATACACATTTAATTTTGTAGTTGAAATAATGTCAAATTTACAGAAAAGTTGCAAGAACACTGTAAATAACTATTTTTGTGGAACCATTTGAGAAGGAGTTGCAGATGTCTCATCACTCCTGAATTCTTTAGTGTATGTTTCCTACAAGCATGTTCTGTATAGCTCAGTATAACCATCAAAACCAGGAAGTTGACATTGTGACATTACCACCATCTAATCCTCAGACTCCGTTCATATTTTGTCATTTGTCTGTACAGTGTCCTTTATAGCCAAAGGGTATAGTTCAGAATCATGTTTTACATTCAGTTGTCAGATTTCTTCAGTTGCCTACATCTTGGAATACTGTGGTTCCTCAGTCTTTCCTTGACTTAGCGTTTTGAAGATGCAGGTCAGTTATTTTATAGGCTTTCCCTCAGCTTGGGTTTGTCTCATGTTTTGTTATGAAGTAAGTTAACCATAGACACTTCAGCAGGAAAATAAGTGAAGTGATTCTGTGTTCTTATTCTATCAAGTGACATATAATTTCATTTTGTCCTATTACCAGTGATATTAACTTTTAACTTCGAATATTTTTTTTTTTTAAGAGACAGGATGGGGAGGGACAGTTGGGGAGGGGAAAAGAGAGAGAGAGAGAGAATGAGAGAGAATATCTTAAAGGAGGCTCCATGCCCACTGAAAAGCCCAACGTGGGGCTTGATCTCATAACCCTGAGATGATGACCTGAGCTGAAATCAAGAGTTGGGCACTTAACCAGCAGAGCTGAGCAAAGTGCCCTGATATTAACTTTGATCCCTTGATTAAGGTAGTAGCTACTAGGCCTCTTCATTATATTCTTTTTCTCTTTGTAATTAAGGTTTCGTTTCTTTTTTCTTTTCTTTTCTTTTCTTTTCTTTTCTTTTCTTTTCTTTTCTTTTCTTTCTTTCTTTCTTTCTTTCTTTTCTTTCTCTTTTTTTTGTGGGCAGTTACTTTGAGACTTTCTTTTTTTTTTTTTTTTAAGATTTTATTCTTTATTTATTTATTTGACAGAGATAGAGACAGCCAGCGAGAGAGGGAACACAAGCAGGGGGAGTGGGAGAGGAAGAAGCAGGCTCATAGTGGAAGAGCCTGATGTGGGGCTCGGTCCCATAACGCCAGGATCACGCCCTGAGCCGAAGGCAGATGCTTAACCGCTGTGCCACCCAGGCGCCCCTACTTTGAGACTTTCTTATCAAACTTTCTGTTTATTATGAACCAATGGATTCCTGTCTTATGCAATGTATTATGATTTGTTATAACGTTTGTCATTTCTTCTGGTGCTCAAAGTTTCCCAGGTTTGGCCAATAGGAGCTGCTTCAAGATGGTTTTTATGTTCTTTTAACATGCACCCATCATTTTTTGAGTATTACCGTACTTCTTTATGGGCCAAGAGTATGTTCCTTGTTCATGTTGTATTTCCCTGTTCCAGCCCTGGAATTAGCCAGTTTTCCAGTTGGTTTTGTGTTCAGATTTAGGGAATAAAAGTTCACATCTATTTCTGTCTGTCTACATAAATTGATACCATGACTTCACACCCGTAACTCCCAATTCCAGTCCAATGCCACAGGGCTTATTGTAGTTTTTTCCTTTCCCATATTTATAGTTATCTTCTACAGAAACGAGGCTTTGATTGTCATCAGTATGTTTACTTGAGTGATCACTCACTCTGGATGGAATCAGTCTCTAACCTCTCCCTGCAGAGATTCTGGCATTGCCAAGACTACCTTCTTACTTCTGGACTGAATTACTGGGAAAGAGAAAGCTTCTTATGTTCCAATTACCTTATAAATACAGAGTAGTATGTAAAGCACTTCTTTGGAGATAGTATTGAAGAGTTATCTCCCTAGAAGTATGGTTTAGGGTAAGAGGATTAGAGGGAAGAGAGAAGACACACTTGAGGAAAACAGAGTTGGTTTTACTTAAGGTGAACATATAGTCTTTTGCCTAAAGTAGGCCAGTTTAAAAAAATCGAGATATAATTTACAAATCATAAAATTCACCAGTGGTTTTTAGTATATTCAGAGTTGTGCAACCATCACTGCTCTCTAATTCCGGAACATTTTCATTACTTGCAAAAGAAACGCTGTTCACATTGCCAGTCACTCCGCTCCCCACAGCCTCTGGCAAACACTAATCTTTCTGTTTGTGTGGATGTGCCTATTTTGAAAATTTTATGTAGATGGACTCACATAATATATATATAGCCGTTTGAGTCTGTAAATGTGCTTAGCGTAATATTTTCAAGGTTTATATTGTAGCATCTCTCTATACTTGGTCTTTATGGCTGAATAATATTTCATTGAATGGATATAAACCACATTTTGTTTATGCATTCCTTGACAGACATTTGGGTTCATTCATTTTGGCTATTAGGAATAGTGCTGCTATTAGTGTTTGTGTACAAGTTTTTGCATGAATATAAGTTTCAGTTCTCTTGGGTATGTGTCTAGGAGTGGATTTGCTGGGTCTTAAGGTAACCCTTTAACTTTTTGAAGACCTGCCAAACTGTTTTGCATAGTGACTGTACCATTTCACATTCCTACCAGCAATGTGTGAGGATTTTAATTTCTCCATATCCTCACAAACACAATATATATATTTTTTTATTCTAGCTGTCTTAGTTGGTATGAATGAAGTGGTCTCATGTGGTTTTGACTTGAACTTCCCTAAAGACTAGTGATGTCAAGTATCTTTTCATGTGTTTATTGGGTGTTCATATATCTTCTTTGGAGAAATATGTATTCAGATCCTTTGCCATTTTATGTATGTATGTATGTATGTATTTATATTAAGGTTCATTTATTTAAAGACTTGTTTATTTGAGACAGAGAGCATCCACACATGCCGGTGTGGAGAGGAGCAGAAGGAGAGGGAGAGAGAGAGCCTTAAGCCGACTCTGCACTGAGCGTGGATCCCAGTGCAGGGCTCTATCTCACTACCCTGAGATCACAGACTGAGCTGAAACCAGGAGTTGGATGCTTAACCGACTGTGCCACTACATATGTGTATATATATACAGTGTTACATTAGTTTTGGTTCTATAATATAGTGATTCAACAATTCTGTATATTATTCAGTATTCATGTATTTTCATTATATTTTTATTTTTTAAGTAAGCTCTATGCCCGTTGTCTTGAACTCAAGATCCCGAGGTGAAGAGTCACATGCTCCACCTACTAAGCCAGCAGACTCCCAGCCCCCGCCCCCCACCCCAATCTGAATGTCTTTCATTTCTTTTCTCTTTCTTGCCTAAGTGCCCTGGCTAGAACCTTTAGTAAAATGTTGAATAGAAGTGGAGAGAGCAGACATTCTTAGTCTTGTTCCTGATCTCACGGGCAAAGTGTTCAGCATTTCACCTTTAAGTATGTTACTTGTGGGATTTTTATAGATGGTCCCTTATCACTTTAAGGAAGCTCTCTTTCTATTTTATTGAGTGTTTTTAATCACAAAAGGGTGTTAGGTTTTGTCAAATGCTTTTTCTGCATCTCTTGAGAGGATCATATGGTTTATCTCTTGTATTCTGTTAATATGCTGTATTATGTTGATTGTTTGTTTGTTTGTTGGTATGTTGAACTGGCCTTGCTCTTCTGGGATAAATCCCACTTGGTCATGGTGTATAATCCTTTTATATGTTGCTTGATTTGATTTGCTAGTATTTTGTTGAAGATTTTGGTGTTTATAAGGAATAATGGTCTATAGTTTTGTGGGGTTTTTTTTCCTTGTGATATCTTTGTCTGATTTGATAGGAACAGTACTGGCCTCAGAGGATGAGTTGGGAAGTCTTCCCTCCTATTTTTTGGAAGGTCTTGTGAAGGGTTGGTATTAATTCTTCTTTCAGCATTTGGTGGAATTCACCAGTGATGCTCTCTTGGTCCTGGGCTTTTCTTTGTGGGAAGTCTTTTGATTATTGAGTCAACCTCTTTACTTGGTGTATTCAGTCTTGCTATTTGTTTCTTGAGTCCATTTTTAAACCAAGCTACTTTAGAGAGCCAAGGAGGACCTACTGGATGAGGGTTGGAAAAGTAGGTGTAAATCAGTATTATCCTGGCATACTAGGATTTATGGCTACTCTTGTTTTTGTTGATTGCAGAATACTACCCCATCCTCTGTTTTCAAATCTAAGTTTGACTTACTGTCCTTTTATATAGTTCAGTGATGATCTTAAAACTTGAATTATAATGATGAAATCTGTGGATGCTTTCTGTAGAAAAATGTGCATATACATAATATTCTGTGTATATACATAGATAATTAAGGTATTCCTGAACTCCATTTGTGGATTCTTATTTAATAACCCTTCTTTCAGAAATAACATGTAGCTAAGGGAAGTTCGGTGATGGTATTTGCATGTGTTTTCTTAAAGTCTTTATGATAATAATTAGTGTTTTTGAAAATTTATAATCTCTTCTGTATTATTGGTGAAACCTCGTTTAAATCTCATGACTACACAAATTTTTACGGTACTAAGAGGATTTAGGGAAACACTTCCTGTCATAAAAATAACAGGATGTGTAAAAACTTGCCTTATGACAGCAGAACTCCCAGTATTATGTTTTTAAAAAATGATAATTTTGGGTAGTTCTCTTGTACAATAGAACTTTCCAGTGTGGAAGGAATACCATGTCTTGGGCCAGGCAAGAAAGAATTCTTTTGATACTAACTGATTTTAGGTTGGTGCAATAAGACTTGGCAAAGTAGTTGAGCATTAACTGTAATAATTTGTTAGAGAATATGTATGATTTATTTTGAAGGAACAATTTTCAGTCTTAAAATCATATGTCTACTGGGATCAAGCAGTAGAACAAAAGAAGGGAAGCAAGTTAGAGTACATATTAAAAGACATAGGGGTGTTATGTACTTCCAAGAAGAACTATGGTTTTTCTCTTTTTTTTTTTCTGAATGATGCCACATATTTGATATGTTTGCATTTTCCATATTTGATAGAGATACAGAGAAATACAGCATAATGATAAATTGGCACCGACATGTAACAGACTGTTGAAGATTAATAAGTATTGGTAAACGAATTATGGTGAACTGGGGAGCACATCCCTTTTCTATTCAAAAAGAGGGTGGAGGGGCAGGAACTACCTAGCTGCAGCCATTTGTTTCTAAATAACGTTGCTGGATTTATCTTTAGGTATTTCAAGAGAAGCTAGTTGGATTTGTAGGTTAAATCTTCCATTTAAAAAATTTCTTTTAAAATGTGGTGTAGCTGATGAAAAAAAACTAAATAAATGTAGAGACATATCATGTACATGGATTAGAAAACTCAACAAAGCAAAGGTAACATTTCTTCCATAGTTGATCTACAAGTTTCATGCAATTTGCTTCAAAATTCCAGCAAAATCTTTTATAGATATAGACAACACTTAAAAACATTTATTTGGAAAGGCAAAAAAACTAAAATATCTAAAAACAATTTTGAAAAAGGAATAAAGTGGGAGCAATCACTCTTCCGGTCAGTGTTCAAGATTTAAAACTACTGTAGTCAAGACTGTGTGTATTAGCACAACAGTAGACACACAGATCAGCAGAAGAAGACAGGAACCCAGAAATGGTCCTGCACAAGTATGACCAACTTATTTTTGATAGAGATGCCAACATAATCCAATGGAAGGATAATCTCAGTAATGGTGGTGGGGCAATTGGATATCAGACAAAATGAATTGACTTAAGCCTTATACTTGTACAGAAATTAACTCAAAATAGATGAACATAAATATAAACTATAGGACAGTAAAACTTAGAGATAAATACATAGGAGCAAATCTTTGGGATCTAGGGCTTGGAGAAGTTACTGATGGGACACGAAAAGTATGATCTGTTAAAAAAATTGATAAAATGGATTTTATCAAGATTAAACCCTCTTTTTTTTTTTTTTTAAGATTTAAAATTTACTTAGAGAGAGAGTGAGCACGAGCCAGGGGGGGAGGAGCAGAAGGAGAGGGATAAGCAGACTCTGCGTTGAGTGCAGAGCCAGACTTGGGGCTTGATCCCAGGGCCCCGAGATCATGACCTGAGCTGAAACCAAGAGTTGGCCTCCCAACTGACTGTGCCACCTGGGTGCCCCAAGATTAGGACCTTCTTCTCTGAGAAAGACTCATTTAAGGTAAAAGGCCAGGTTACACACTGGGAGAAAATCCTTGCAAACCACATATCTGACAAGGATCTCAATCTAGCATATATAAAGAACTCCTAAACTTAACGTTAGAAAACAGAAGATATGAAGAGTCATTTCACCAAAGAGAATATACAGATGGCTGACAAATATGTGAAAAGATGTTAGCCATCACTAGTATCAGAGAAATGCAGTTTAGGACCTTGATGAGATGTCCTCACCACACATGTGTTAGAACAGCTAAAATAAAAAATAGTGACAACTCAAATGCTACTGAGGATATGGAAAAACTGATCTCTCATATATTGGTATTGAGAATATAAAAATGGTACAGCCATTATGGAAAATAATCTGGCAATTTCTTAAAATGCTAAACATGCATTTACCACGTAATTCAGCATTTGTATGCATGGCCATTTATACCAGAGAAGTGAAGACTTATTTCGTCACAAAAACCTGTGCATGATTATTCATAGTAACTATATTTGTAATAGCAAAAAAACTTGAAAAAACCAAAAGGTCCTGTAGTTGATGATTAAATCAGCTATGAACACTGTTCAACAATAGAAGTATCTATTCTATGGATACTCAGAACAACTTGAATGGATTTCAAGGGCATTAAGCTGAGTGAAAAAAGCCAATCTCAAAAGGTCACATACTGTATAATTCCACTTATATAATATTCTTTAAGAGACAAAATTGTGGAGATCACATTAATGGTTGCCAAGGTTTAAGGAAATTAGAGGTGGGGGGGCGAGTGTATATTACTATATACATTTACTATCAAGGAATGATGTAAACATTGTTTTTGGTAATAGTATATTTCTTTATAGTGATAGTGAAATTAGTTACAGAAATCCACACTTGTAGTAAAATGACATATAACATTGCACCACGGTCAGTTTCCTGATTTTAAGATTGTATTGTAGTAATGTTAGATGTAAGCATTGGGGGAAGGTAGGGATGGGTACACAGGACCTCTCACTATTATCATTGTAACTTCCTGTGACTATTTCATATACATTTTTTTAAAGAATAAGGAAAATATAGTCTGGGCCAAACAAAAGTCTCAGGGGCAAGATTTAAGCCTCTGGCCTATGTTAGTGACCTCTGTTTGGTGAAGTTTCTCAAGCGTCCTATTTAGAGCTTAGAATTTTAATTGGTCCATCAAGAGTTTTTTTTGTTTTGTTCTTTGTTTATTTTTGGGGGGGTGAAAGGACAGAGGGTCAGGGAGAGAATCTTACTTAAGCAGATACGTGCTGAGTGCAGAGCCCGACTCAGGGCTCAATCTCACGACCCTGAGGTGATGACCTGAGCTGAAATGAAGAGTTGCTCAACTGACTGAGCCACCCACACGTCCCTGGTCCATTAACTTCTTAGAGAAGAATGAGTTATCTAGAGTGTAGACACTTCTGTCATGTTTCAGAAAAGGGAAACAAAGATAGCACTTCCCCTTTACTTGGAAAAGAAGGAAAATGAACTTTAACAGGTCAGTAGTAATTATTATTATTATTATTTTTTCGCCTTTTTAAAAAGTTGATTTGATAGCTTGTATTGGTTCTATATATATTGTTTAAACTTCCCTTGTTCTCTGTGTAAAAATACTTGTCAGCACACAGTATTCAGCAGCCTATTAAAAGTATAAGTAATACGTTATGATCAGGTGGAGTTTATTCTTAGAAAAGCAAGGATGATTCAGTATCAGTTGATACAATTTGTCATATATGGTTTTTTCATGCCATTTTTTTCCTGCCTTTGTTTTAAGAGGCATTGTTTTTGGTAATAATATATTTCTTTCTTGTGCTTTCTTGCTCAGTTGATATCAGGCTTGGCTATGTGACTTGCCTTTGGCAGTGGAATCCGAGTTGATGTGATATGTGCCGATTCTGAACAGCTTAACCCTTCATTTATACTGTTTTTGCTTTGGCATTTGCTTAAGTGAAACTACATTCAAAAAACATTGAAACTGAAATCTTTACCACAAAGAAAATAAAGTCACTTGATTAGTTGAAGTTTATAGCATTTAAAGACAACGCTGAATGGAAATGGAGATGGAAAGATCGGTAGGAGAAGGAAGGGAAGAATGAAGGGGGTGTAAACAGAAGGGGGAATGAACCGTGAGAGACTGTGGACTCTGGGAAACAAACTGAGAGCTTCAGAGGGGAAGGGGGTGGGGGATTGGGATAGGCCGGTGATGGGTATTAAGGAGGGCACGTATTGCATGGTGCACTGAGTGTTATACACAAATAATGAATCATGGAACATTGCTTCAAAAACTGGGGATGTACTGTATGGCGACTAATATAACAAAATAAAAATTATTAAAAAAATGGAGATGTTAGATCCAAAGATGAAGGCTAGAAAACACTTAATTGTCTGGCAGAACACAGAGTAAATGTGTTACAGGTGCACACCTGGAGGCTGCCGCAGTCCGTTCCCTTGATAGCAGATCCAAGCTCACTGAGTTAAGGGAAGAGGCAATTCTTGTTCCAGTTTTAGAATTTAGCTATTTCAGGCACTGTAGGCATAATGTGTGAGATGTGTTTGTCTTGCTGACCTTCACTTATCTGAGGTTGTGCAGATAATACTTGAGTGTAGAATTCTTATCGAGTGGTGTTTTGGGATTGTTAAGCCCTTTTT
Source organism: Ailuropoda melanoleuca (assembly GCF_002007445.2). Lineage (NCBI taxonomy): Eukaryota > Metazoa > Chordata > Mammalia > Carnivora > Ursidae > Ailuropoda > Ailuropoda melanoleuca. Next base: position 99,613,753 of record NC_048219.1, on the reverse strand, counting down.
TTCTAGCCCCAAAATACCTTGAATAAACATAATGGACTTTGGCCTGTATGGAATTGACCTTCTTTCTGTGTAGTTCTATCCAACTTTAGAAGGCATACTTTTTTCCATTTCTAGGTGCTGAGTGGATATGTGGCACAACCTGTATAGGTGGCACCTGTAGAGAACAGACCTGGTGATTACTCAGTGGCTCTGCTCTCTTCCTACCCAGATACTTGATTATTAACAATAACAACCAAAAACCATAGATTTTTTTTTTAAAGATTTTATTTTATTTATTTGACAGAGAGAGAGATACAGCCAGTGAAAGAAGGAACACAAGCAGGGGTAGTGGGAGAGGAAGAAGCAGGCTCCCAGTGGAGCAGAGAGCCTGATGCGGGGCTTGATCCCAGGACCCTGGGATCATGACCTGAGCCGAAGACAGACGCTTAATGACTGAGCCACCCAGGTGCCCCC
>NC_048219.1:99394354-99613200 GCF_002007445.2 Ailuropoda melanoleuca | reverse complement strand
AAAAAAAAAAAATTTCCTGATGGTTATTTTAACAATTTACAAAAAGGATTTTCCGGTAAATGAGATTAATGAAAAGCTCATTGTTATGTACCTTGTTTTTGTTTTTAAAGATTTTATTTATTTATTTATTTATTTATTTATTTGACAGAGACAGCCAGCCAGCGAGAGAGGGAACACAAGCAGGGGGAGTGGGAGAGGAAGAAGCAGGCTCTTAGCAGAGGAGCCTGATGTAGGGNGAGCCTGATGTAGGGCTCGATCCCAGAACGCTGGGATCACGCCCTGAGCCGAAGGCAGACGCTTAATGACTGCGCCACCCAGGCGTCCCTGTTATGTACCTTGTTATACTGACCAAATACTATTAAGCTTATGTATTTTTTTTTCCTGAAAAATTTACATTTTAAGGAAACTATAATTTTGGTCCTCATTCACAAATATTCTGTTCATAAATATTCTATTTGAATATTTATATATACTAGAATACAAGTAAAATTTAATGATTATGAAGGCATTTATACTTTTTTGGTGATTACATATTTATCCCTGATCCCTCTAGGATCAGTAGTATTTATTTGCAATTGTAGGGATAATAGTAAGACTAAATTTTTATGTTTTTATGGTAAACCTAATATTTTTGCTTATTTCGTGCTTCCACTGTTTAAGAAAGCATATTTTCCTGTTGATAGAGGGATTGGTGACCAGAAGAAATTTCTGTACTTCAAAAATTTGACACTAGAGTAAATTATCTACCTGCCTCCATCTATTATCCTAGTCTGTCTACAAATTAAGATTTGTTCTCTCATATGCAAAAAGTCTGATACTAGCTTGGAAATGCTATGCCTCTAGGATTGTAATACTCAGAAGTGTATAACTGCAGGCATTTTTTTCTTGAGAGCACACTTTTTGCATTTTATTAATTCCTATATGAGGTTGATAGTTCTAAAACTTTTATCTACTGAAAAGCTGTCTTTGTCAATGTATGTGTTCTGCCACTTACGGCCTCATATGTTCTGTGTCTCACTGTGTAAGTGTCATGATAGCCAAGGTATGTGCTTCCTGAAAATGTGGCTTTCTACATTTTTGTGTATTTAACAAAACACTGTTCAAAGTAGTGCTTACTGGGACGCCTGGGTGGCTTAGTTAGTTAAGCATCTGCCTTCGGCTCAGGTCATGATCCCAGGGTCTTGGGATCAAGTCCCACATCGGCCTCCTTGCTCAGCAGAAGCCTGCTTCTCCCTGTGTCTGCCACTCCCCCTGCTTGTGCTTTCTCTTTCTCTCTCTCTCTGTCAAATAAATAAATAAAATCTTTAAAAAAACAAAACAAAAAAATAGTGCTTACTAAATACTTGTTTGATTCATGCATTGTGGCTCTATTTTGTTATCTCTTAACTCTGCTTATCACATTTTTTCCCTAAGTTAAAGCTCTTTCCTACTTTGTCTTTCATCCGTGGCACCATTATTTACATGATTCCTTTACACTTCATGTCGTATCTTGTGGATCTCTTTGTCCTGTGTCTAATAGTTTGTCAAATCCTGTCTTAAGGTCCTTAAGAATAAATTTGCTGACGTACTACTCCCGTCTTCATAAAATGAGTTCTTTGTTTCTCATTTATGATTTTATATTTTATCAGAATAATTTTTGTTATTAACTTTACCTCATACTTTCAGTTTTTCCTTGCCATTTTATTTTTTTAGTTTTTATTTTTTTAAGATTTTATTTGTTTATTTGACAGAGAGAGACACAGACAGCAAGAGAGGGAACACAAGCAAGGGGAGTGGGAGAGGAAGAAGCAGGCTCCCAGCAGAGCAGGGAGCCGGATGCAGGGCTCAATCCCAGGACCCTGGGATCATGCCCTGGGCCGAAGGCAGACGCTTAATGACTAAGCCACCCAGGCACCCCTCCTTGCCATTTTAGTATATCCTGAACAACATTAGATAGCAGATTTGGTTTGGTGCTTAAAAAACATTATAGTCCAGACAAAAAAACAGTTTCTTAGTAATAAAGTAGGCATGATGATAAATATTCTGCAAGGTTGTTGAGAAAATAGATGACAGTATATGTGTAATATGTCTAATGTGTAGAATCAATGTTCAGTAAATGAGTTATTATCTTATTATCTCAAGATCTATGTATTTCTTCCTACACAGCTAAATTTTTTTTAATAAAAATGGAAATAGTTTGATTTTTAAATGAGTAAAATATTCTTTTAAATGAAAAATGTCTAAAGTATAGAAAATTAGAATCACCTACGCTGCTTCCCCAAACCCACAGTTCAGAGATAACCACAGATGGGTACATAAATATTTGTGCATTTTCCAGATTTTTTCCTACTGCCTCCCTTCCCCAAATATTTTTTACTAATTTTTCTTGCAGTTTTTTTTTAATGTTTAAAAAATTTTTTTAAAGATTTTATTTGTGAGTGAGCCCATGAATGGGGTGGGGGTGGGTGGGGGTGGGGAAGGAGAGTGAGAAGCAAACTCCCTGCTGAGCAGGGAGCAAACTCCCTGCTGAGCAGGGCTTGATCCCAGGAACCTGGACCTGAACTGAAGGCAGACACTTAACTGAATGAGCCACCCAGACACCCCTCTTTCAGTTATTTCTTTACAATTAACAATTTACAATTCCAGGAGGACAGAGACTGTATCTTTTTTTTAATTAATTAATTAATTTATTTATTTATTTATTTGAGAGAGAAAAGAGAGAGTGCAAGTAGGGGGAGGAGCAGAGGGAGAGGGACAGGCGGACTCTGTGTTGAGCATGGAGCCCGACCTGGGCTTGATCCCATGACCCTGAGCTCATGATCTGAGCTGAAATCAAGAGTTGGACGCTTAACCAGTTGAGCCACCCAGGCACCCCAGTCCGAGACTGTATCTGTTAGTGGTATATGATATCATGTTCTCTGCACATTAGATTGATTCTTTCTTTCTTTTTCTTTTCTTTTCTTTTCTTTTCTTTTCTTTTCTTTTCTTTTCTTTTCTCTTTTCTTTTTTCTTTTCTTTTCTTTTTTCTTTTCTTTTCTTTTTTCTTTTCTTTTCTTTCTTTTTCTTTTCGTAGAGAGCATGTGCACAAGCTGACGGTGGGAAAGGGGAGAGGGAGAGAGAGAATCTTAAGCAGGCTTACGCCCAATGCGGAGCCTGACATAGGTCTCAATCTCACGACCTTGAGATCATGACCTGAGCCAAAATCAAGAGTCTGATGCTTAACCAACTGAGCCACTCAGGTGCCCCTCTGCCTATTAGATTATTAATAGATACCTGCCAATTGTTTTTTTTAAAGGTTGCTAAATATTTTTGTCGGTTATTGTAAGGTCAAAAGGTATTTCTCAAAGGAGTAGAAAGTTTTCAAAAGCTAAACATTATAAGGTATGAAATAAATGAACAGAAACACATTTATTTGAAAATATACCACCAACCACAAGTATGTGATTGTGTGTATAGACATTGACAGGTTGTTAGTCTGAGTTAGATTTATTTTTAGGAATGATCTGGGTGTTATAACTTACTGGTAGTTTAAGAAAAGAATCTTTCTAATCTTAGCAGTTTTTATTAATAAAATGAGTTTTGAAGAAAGATTCAACAGGAAATAAATTTACTAACAAAATATAACTTTGTGGAACTTATGTTTATAGCTGAACTTGGTGACTATGATCTTGCTGAGCATAGTCCCGAACTTGTATCTGAGTTCAGGTTTGTGCCCATTCAGACTGAAGAGATGGAGCTGGCTATTTTTGAGAAATGGAAGGAATACAGGTACTTGACATTTGATCACACTTTTCTTTACATGGCTGCAATAAGTTTATATTTGTTTTCTTCTATTTTTTGTTCTTGGTATAAAATTTATATTATTATTTTAAACATTATTATTTTTTAAATTTCAGAGGTCAAACACCAGCACAAGCTGAAACCAATTACCTGAATAAAGCCAAATGGTTAGAAATGTATGGAGTTGATATGCATGTGGTCAAGGTAAGCACTGTGTTGTGATGCTTTTTAAAAAGTTTGTTCCTTCAAGAGTCAAGGTAACTATGGCATTTTTCAGTATGACGGAATGCATGGAGATGGCATAGTATAGCACTGGGTACTTTGGATGTGTTGTAAAGGTTGAGATTAAATATGAGAATCTCACATAAAGGCTCATTATAAGAAAGAAGAGAAACAATAAAAATCTCCAAAAAGGTATACCTGTGCTTTTAAGGTGTTATTATTATATTTTTTAGATTTTAAACCACTTTTTATTCTTCTGCCTCATGTTCATATCATCTTGTATCACTTAAGCTGAGTAGACTGTTTAAAAATTAAAATAATTTAGGAAGCAAAGTTGAAAAGTTATAGCTTGAGAGGACTTTGATAAGATGTAATACAGCTCGTATGGTGATTTAAGTTATTTCTGGGTTAAATACCTAAATTTTTCCAGAAAGGCAGTCTTCTAAAAAATTTGTAATTCAAGTGGTAAATAGAATATGGGCAGAATCTGTGAAGAGCTTTCTTTGTAGTGGAATTGTACCACAGTGTATTTTCAGTGACTACATACCTTAAGACTATGGTGTTACAGTAAAGTAAATGTATGCATGAATTTTCCTGAGAATGTTATTTTGGGTATTCTGATTGTTGAAAACACTTTGTATATTAATATTAGTCTGTATATAGTTAATATAATTCAATGTGAAAATAAACTTTACGAAAATGTGAAATCTGTTTTATGCTAATAAAGCTAACACATTTTGTTCTCCTTAAATTAGGCTAGAGATGGGAATGACTATAGCTTGGGACTAACTCCAACAGGAGTCCTTGTTTTTGAAGGAGAGACCAAAATTGGCTTATTTTTTTGGTAAGCAGAGTTAATGTTATAGATACTTACTGTTTTATTTTTTTAATGAGTAAAAAACATCTCTGTCAAATTAGCACATAAAATTGAGTTTGAAAATCAGATGATTCTGAAAAGATTGTAAGTGAAAAGCAGTTTTTTCCCATCATACTCCTTACCCATCTTTAGTCCCACCCCAGAAGTAAATTTTAAACTCTTCCATCCATTTTTCCATTAGTTTCAAGGTATGTCAGAATACATACATCTCTTGATATATTTTATATTTCTACATGTATTGTTTACGTGGACACTCTGCTGTCATGTAGTTACATCACTGTTTTTTAGTACTTCTTGTTCCACAGTCTGATTATTCCCTACTCCCTGGTGTGTAAAAGGAAGATATTTACCCCTCCCTTCAAGCTGTGCTTCTCTTTTTAGGTCCCAATTTCTATCATTCATATTTTTTAATTATATTTGCGTTTTATATCAAGGACAGATTTTACTTGGATTTCGTAGCCATAGTTAAGTTCTTCACGTCTTGCCTGGTTTGTTCTAAGAATTGAAAATCAGGAAATAGTGTTCATATTGTTATCCCTGTGTCAGAATTGGTGTAGGTCTTCGTAGTGTACTGGTATTACATACAGGAGCTGAAGATGGGTCCCTGTGTTGTTTACTTCCTCACAGCATGCCAGGATTGTTAGCTCAAAGCCCACCGCATGAAACTCACATTTCTAGACACCCAATTACTTTGCTTGTAGCCCAATACATATATTTTTAATGACTTAGAGCCTGCCTGCTTTGGATGTCCTACTGTAAGCTGTACCTGACGTCTGCTAGTCTTAGATAAGACAAATCCTGTAGCTCTAAAAGACCCCAGACGACTGCTGCCCTTTGGAGCTATCTGACCCAGACACTCCCCGCTTGCTGCTGAATGCCTTTGAGTAGACACCTAAGCCCCTTCCTGATTCCCCTCTCTCCTACAAGTTCCCTTGCCCTCTTCTCCTTCTTTGGTGGTAACTTTGTGCAGCCATCTCTGGAAGGTCTCCTGTTGTCAAGGCCTTCCCTTCTCATGCAATGCTGTCCAAACATCTTAGTAAAGTTTTTTGCACAAGACTGGTGTCTCATGATCTCGTCTTTCTTTTGATCAGTCCTGAAATCCTTGAACTCACAACTGGGATTACATTTATTTTTTCCTGTACAGGTTTTTGTTTTTCCCAAAGTTCTTGACACCCCCCCCCCACAACTCTCACACACCGCACACCCCACACAACCCTTTGAATTATCTGCCTTTGTCTTATCCTTAAGTTCTTTCAAATCCTCAGGGTTGCATCGAATGATTGTTCTGTTCCAGTTGGAACTGTCTGCTCTTCAGGCTACTCTGCAGCTTTTATCTGTTTTCTCAGCTAGGATCCTTTGTGTCTTCTTCCCATATTTTCCTTTCTTTCTTTTTGTGTATTCTGATCTATATCCTCAAGTACCTGCCTAAGAAAAGCAGGGTGTAGGAGGTAAATTGTTTGAATCCTTGGATGCCTTAAAATGGTTTATTCTTCTCTTAAGCTTTCTTGTTAATTGGGCTGAGAATAGAATTTTAGGTTGAAAATTATTTTCCCTCAAAAAGTTGAAGATAATATTTCATTTATTTTTGAATGCAGGTGTCTCTGTTAGGGACTTTCTGAGAGACTTCAGTGGAGCACCTTCATAACTGTCCCTTGATAGGTGGAGGAGCTCTGGGGTATTTATTTATCCAGTTCTTGAGTGTTAATTCTCTGACACTTCCAGCTTGCCCTGTGGGCAGATGGAACATGCTTCATGGCCAGAGAATGCTGTAGGCAGTGAGATAAAGAAAGCATCTTTTGTACCATCTCTTAAGGTGGTTGTGAGAATCACTTGAATTAATACATGTAAAATACTTAATAAGAGTACCTGACACTTCATAGGCATTATGTAAGTATTTGTTACACCTAAAAAAGTACTAGCTCTTCCCTCCTCCTCTACCTATTATACTTATTGTTTTAGTACAACTCTTGTAAACAAGTTATGTCTTACAATTGTATTTTTTAAATAGGTTATATGTGAAAATTAGATTGAGAGTTGTGTTGTTTTGACATTCACAGTTCATAAAAGTACAGAGTTCACATGAGGTAGGTTGTTGAGGATTTTAGTACAGGTGGGAGATAGAGTTGGAAAAGGGGCCATAAAGTGAGGTTTAAAAAAAAATTTTTTTTTAAGATTATAGTTGTACTTATCAAACCAAAATTGATAAAGAAAATAGAGTTGAAGGCCCTAATCAAGAATTTGTTTTCCTTTATGCCTTTTAACAAAGCTTTTTTTTTTTTTTTTAATTTTATTTATTTATTTGACAGAGAGAGACACAGCCAGCGAGAGAGGGAATACAAGCAGGGGGAGTGGGAGAGGAAGAAGCAGGTTCCCAGCAGAGCAGGAGCCCGATGCAGGGCTCGATCCCAGGACCCTGGCATCACGCCCTGAGCTGAAGGCAGACGCTTAACGACTGAGCCACCCAGGCGCCCCTTAACAAAGCTTTATACTCTTTCCTGTATCTAGTTCTTATGCTGGTGCTTTACACTAGGCCTGGAGAAATCTCTTGCGCCATAGCTGGCAGCCTATAAAATATATATTTGGATTTCCTCATTTTCTTTTTTTCTTAACATTTTTAATGTCTGATATACGTACAGCATTGGTTTTATTAGAGATGCTGCTTTTGAAATGTTTTTTTCTGTTATCCTAAGTATTTTTTAGATTGGAGGCTTTGTTGGTGGGCAGTACAGGTTATGTTTACCCTCTTATCAGTTTTCATTTTAGCAGTTACATGATTAATGTGCTAGAAGTAACAACAAATATTTTCTTTTAATTTAGAGCTCATTTATTTGAAATCTGGCTTTTATTCTGATATTGTTATAGGCCCAAAATAACCAGATTGGATTTTAAGAAGAATAAATTAACCCTGGTGGTTGTAGAAGATGATGATCAGGTAGGAACTTTGCATTACTTTTTTAACAGTGATGATGTTATGTGGTAACTCAAGTCTAATATTCTTTAATAAAGCCTTCTAAAATAAGGATTACTCTTTTTTTTGGTTAACTCTAGTTCCTTATTGATACACACAACATGAATGTATCTCAGATGCATTATGCCAGGTGAAGGAAGCCAGACTCAGAAGATTATGACTTGTATGGCTTCATGTATATGATGATCCGGGAAGGGCAGACCCGTAGTAGTAGAATAGATCACTGATTGTTTGGGAGTAGGGAGAATGAGGAAGCTTGTTTACAAAGGAACAGCATAGAGAATCTGGGGGTGTGAGAGAACCATTCTGTAACCTGATTTTGGTGGTAGTTGCTAGACTGCATGCATTTGGCAAAACTCACAGAATCATGAATAAATAAAAGTAACTCTTGCATGCAAAGAAGTAAATTGAAAAACATATATACATATAGATGGATATAGATAAAAACAAGTTAGGCAAATGTCAAAAAGACTTGTATGCACAATGATGTGTGAGAAGGACTATGTAGCAGAGAACCTAAAAGAAGATTCTGAGAATTTAACAAAACAGTAATTTTGCAAGTTTCAAGTTTTATTACCGCGATATATGCAAAGGATTGCCCTATCACACAGCTTAGAAGGAAATCATAGATGCAATAGAGCATTTTAAAAAATCTATTGATGGTACAGAGGATGATCATCATATTATTAACAAATGAATTGACAGTGATTCAGAAGAGGCAGATTTTGCATCTAAAAACTTATTTTATGAATATTTTCCTTTTTATGTAAGCACATATATGATTCAGTGATATTTCCCTCTAAACCTAAAGGCAGTTCTTCAAGAAGAATAAAATATAATTGTATGTGATAAGGAAATATGGTCATAATTTAATTGGTGACACTTGTTCTTATTTGGGCCACAAGATTATTGTGCATCTTACAATTCATGGCATTTTAGATTTGATCTTATATAGTATTAGCTTCTTGGATATCTTTTTGAAGGTATTTTATGCACACACACACACACACAAATGTGTATATCAATTCTTTTTTATACAGAAGTTACCATGCTTTTAGACTCTTCTGTATTAATCCTTTTTAAACTTTATGTTATAACTTTTGGTATCTTTTCCATATGACTATATAGACTGTTTCTTTGGTCTTGTTTAAAAAACAAACTGCATAGTATTCTACTGTATGGATGTGCCCTAATTTATTTAATAAATTCTCACTTAGCATTTATTCACTATATATGCATGAATTTGTACATTGGCAAGTATCTGTAGGATAATTTCCTGGAGGTGGTTATGCTGGTTCCAATATGTGTTTGTCCTGGATACAGAGATCCTATAAAGGATCAAACTTCTTTACTCAGACGGAGTTGTCACATTTTTATCTGAAAGGTGAAAAATGGAATTTCACTGTAGGTTTGATTTTTATTTGTTACTCTGAGTGATATTGAACATCTTTTCATACATTTGAGTTCTTTGTATTTCCTTTTCTCCAGACTCTCTATTCGTACATATCCTTTGCCCATTTTGTCATTTGGCCTTTTTCTTACTGGTTTTGCCCTTTGTCCTAGAAACTGTAAATATTTTATGTAATAGTTGTTTGTCTTTTAACATTACTTATTGTGATTTTTGCCAGGTACTTAAAAATTTTTTGAATAGGCACATTTTTCAGTCTTTCATGGTAATCTTTCAAGGATTTTTCCTACTTTGAGGGTATATGCTTTCCCATATTTTTTTTCTGTGCGTATTTTTTGTTGGTAAGTTTTATTGAAGTGTAACATACATTCAGATAAGTGCAAAAACAAGTATGCAGCTTGTTGGATTTTCACAAGCACCTGTATGACTAGCACCCAGATGGCAAAATAAATAGAACACTGCCAGAATGGTATGCTCTCTTTTGTGCCTCCCACCAGGTATAGACCTCAAAGGGTAAAACCGCTCTCCTGACTTGAATACCATACATTGGTTTTTGTTTATATTTTGAACTTTATCTAAGTGAAACCTGACTGACTGCTCCCTTTGTGTCTGACTTCTGTATTTAAACATTGTATTTCCAGCTGCAGCCCTCTTGTAGCAAGCAGGTTGCTATAATTGGCTCATTCTTACTGTTACATAGTATTCCATTTTATGTATAGACCACACTTATTTATCCATCCTGCTGTTGATGGACGTTTGAGTTGTTAGTGTTCTGCGCTTAAGAGTGCTGCTTTGAAGACTAGGATATGCACCTGTTTGGCTTTTGTGGATACTACCAAACTGTTTTCAAAAGTGTTTATACAAGTTCACATTCTTTTTTTTTTTTAAAAAAGATTTTATTTATTTTATTTGAGATAGAAATAGAGCATGTGCGCGTGCCCACGTGGGTGGGAGGTGGGGGCTAGCAGGAGAGGCAGACGGAGAGGGAGAAGCAGGCTCTCCCCACTGAGCAGGGAGCCCAATGAAGGGCTTGATCCCAGGACCCTGGGATTATGGCCTGAGGTGAAGGCAGACGCTTAACCGACTGTGCCACCCAGGTGCCCGCAAGCATTCTCACCTGCAGTATAAGAGTTCCATTTGTTCTTTTTTTTTTTTGCTAATGTTTGATATTCCCTTTTTTCATTTTAGCCGTTCTGGTGGTAGAATGATTTTGTGGTTTCATCTGCATTCCCCTGATGACTGTTTAGCACTTATTTATATATTTATTGAGTATTGGGGTATTCTCTTTTATGAAGTGTCTGTTCAAGTCTTTTGCTCATTTTTCTGTTGGATCATGTGCTTTTTTCCTCACTGAGGTTCTTTATGTATTCTGAACATCAGTTCTTTGCAGATATATGTGTTGTAAGTATCTTCTCTTTGGCTTGCCTTTTGCCTCCCTTAATAAAGCGTTTTAATTTTAAAGTAATAGAATTCATAATTTTTTTCCTTTGTGGTTGGTACTTTGAGTCTTAAAATTTAAGAATCTTTGCCTATATCAGAGTCATGAAGCAAATACAGAGTTTATATAATATTTTAAAATGACAAAATAGTTTAACTTATAAAATATTGAAAGTATACTGGAAAGTAAAGAAAGTCATAAATGTAATATCCGTGTCACTCATCTAGATTAACATTTTTGTCATTGCTGTTTCAGAATTATCTCTTAGAAATAGGTAAATTAATAACTGTATTCAGTATAGCTGAGGTCTAACCGTCTAGTTTGTCCCTTTCTTCCCTGTAGCTGGCCATCATTCTTAGAGGGTATCCTCATACTTTCTTATACATCATAATACGTGGTGGAATCTTTTTAAAATTTACATATAAAATTTACATGAAAATCACATAAAATTTACAGAAAATTTACATATATATATATTATATTTTTTGCAGTTGCCTTATTTTACCTAAACAGGTGTAACCATGTAGATCAGGTCATTCATTTTAACCTATATATAGTATTTTGTAATATGAATAAACAATAGTACATTCATCTTTTATTCATTTATCTTTCTGTATAGCTTTAAAAGATGTTATTTATTTGATAATTTCTCTTGTTTTGGACATTTCAGGTTATATGCCAGTTTTTACTATTACAAATGAGATCGTGAAGAAAGTCTTTGGGTATAAATTTTGGTGTTAAAATCTTTTTCTTTAGAGAGATGGTAAAGCTTAGTTGTTTGTTACAAACAGGCTCTGGAGCATAAATAGTTAGGTTCAAATTCTGGTTTCCTCTTTGTGACCCTGGGCTTTCTTTCTTTCTTTTTTTTTTTTTTTTTTAGGATTTTGTTTATTTCTTTGACAGAGAGACAGCCTGTGAGAGAGGGAACACAAGCAGGGGGAGTGGGAGAGGAAGAAGCAGGCTCCCAGCGGAGCAGGGAGCCTGATGCGGGGCTGGATCCCAGGACCCTGGGACCATGTCCTGAGCCAAAGGCAGACATCTAACGACTGAGCCACCCAGGCGCCCCTGGGCTTTATTTCTTGAGCTTCAGTTTCCTTATCTGTGAAATGGAGCTAATGATAGTATCTGCTCATTGAATTAATCCATGTAAAATCCTTAGAAAAGTGCCTGTGAATGTTAATTATTATCATTAGATTCCTGCGAGTATGGTTACTATGACGAGGAATGTGTACATTTCTAAGTCTATTGATCTATATTGCCAGGCTTGTATGATCCTTACATTATAATTGTATATTATCCCAAAGTGTGGCAAATAAAGCCTCAGTTTTTGTTTCTCTGAGAAATGAAATCACATTAAGTAGAGAGGACCCTTTTAGGAATAATTTTATATTGGCTGTGAAAGTGGACAGCTTGATTTCAACTCTGCCTTTTTACATAGGTAGCTATAGAGATTGAGTTTCAGGGAGCAAACTAGATGCTTTATTATTGGATTCTTGGTATTGCTGTGGTTGTATTTGTAGCTGAGTAACAAGGGGCAGAACTGTTTGACCTAATATTACCTCTCTTTACATCCTTTTCTTTTCCAGGGCAAAGAGCAGGAGCATACATTTGTCTTTAGACTGGATCATCCAAAAGCATGCAAACATTTATGGAAATGTGCTGTGGAACATCATGCATTCTTTCGTCTCCGAGGCCCAGTCCAAAAGAGTTCTCATCGATCAGGATTTATTCGACTAGGATCACGATTTAGATATAGGTGAATGTCAATAACTGCTTGCTATATCTTGTGTTCTTTCATAAAGCCAAAAAGTTTAGGCTAACCTCTCCTTTTACAGATGTAGAAACCAAAGCATAGAGAAACAAAGTGGTTTGCCAATGTTTTCCACTGGCCAGAATAAAAGACAAAGTGGTATTGTTATTGGTTGTAATTTCCTAAATAGACAGGAAAGCGTTGTACTGCTATCATGGATTTTATCTCTCTCTTGACATTAACTTTATATATTAATTAACCCCCAATTTAAAATCATATAATAAGAGTTTTAAGGAGGCTCCATGCAATAGCTGAATGCTGTGTAGAAAAAGGGTATTTATTGTGCACTGAGGGGAAAATTAATCTGAGTAACATTTCTGGTCCTTTATAAACCTGAAGTTATTTTTATAGACTCCTTGTGTGTTGGTCATAAGTTTAAAATGTTTTGGTGTACCTGTGAGTAGATTATTGATAATGAGTTTTGCCTCGAGAGTCACTGTGATTTAAAAATGAATGGATAATAATCAGTATTGTGACAAGTTGATTGTGTGGGATTCATGAAAGTAAGTTCTATTCTACCGATATTAAAAGCGAGGAGGCATTTTCTTTTCTTTTCTTTTTTTTTTTTTTAAAGATTTTATTTATTTATTCGACAGAGACAGACACAGCCAGCTAGAGAGGGAACACAAGCAGGGGGAGTGGGAGAGGAAGAAGCAGGCTCACAGCGGAGGAGCCCGACGTGGGGCTTGATCCCATAACGCCGGGATCACGCCCTGAGCCGAAGGCAGACGCTCAACCGCTGCGCCATCCAGGTGCCCCGAGGAGGCATTTTCTTAACAAAATTTAAATGAAAATCAAAGAGAGTGGGAAAATAGTTTTAAATATTTCTGGAAAATTACTCTGCAAAATGTATCACAATTAGAAAAAATAATAAAATCTTTAGTTAATTGCAAACTTTGCATGAGGGGAATGAATGGGGAGAGGAAAGTAGTTGCATAAAAGTACAGATATTCCAAAGTTATTCTGTATGCACATTCCTAGGCACATTCATGCTTAGGAGAAAACAATATAATTTGCATGTTGCGTATTTCACACAAGCCTAAAGAGTAGAAAAATGATGTGGTAAAGAGAGACATCAAGTCTGTTAATAGTAGTTCCTTCAGGATAAAGCTCAGGATGGTTCTTTTAAGGACAAACTTAATGTAGACTTTCTTTCATGGGTATCTGATTACTGTAGGCCTTAAATTCTCTTATTCCTCTTAATATGGCTTATTTATTTTAGTGGGAAAACTGAGTATCAGACCACAAAAACCAATAAAGCAAGAAGATCAACATCCTTTGAAAGAAGACCCAGCAAACGATACTCTAGAAGAACTCTACAGATGAAAGGTGAGATGCAACCTTATTTCAAAAGACTGTTCTTCCTTGATAGTCCATCATGTGCTGGTAATGTTTACTTGAAAGGTAGTTATCTGAACCTTAAGTTAATTCCAGTCAACTGAAGAACCCTTGTTTATTAATTTTGGTTATGACAGACTCAGTATAAGAAAATAGAAGGGGATGCCTGGGTGGCTCATTCGGTTAAGCGTCTGTCTGCCTTCAGGTTGGGTCATGATCTCAGGGTCCTGGGATCGAGTCCCGCATTAGGCTCCCTACTCAGCGGGGAGTCTGCTTCAGGAGTCTGCTTCTCCCTCCACCCCTCCCTCCAGGTCATGATCGATCTCTCTCTCTCAAATAAATAAATAAATAAATAAAATCTTTAAAAAAGAAAATAGAAGGAAAAATTGCCTGTATTGTTACTGAGATTAAACTTCATGTTAATCCCAATTCAGATACTATTTTGAGTTTGTGTTCAGTTTTTGTTCATATTAACTACTTTAGTTCTGTAGAGGAACACTTTCCCTTCTCTTTTTTGACTTCCAGATTTCATTAATAATCATCCCTCAAATACCCTTAGGAACTTTAAAAAAAAAAAACAACATTGGTATATAATGAATAAATTTTAAGTAAAAATTATTTCATATAGTATTATAATATTAGGATCCTTTTGAACAGTGTTTAAATTTAAACATCAATATATATTTAAGTTACTTTAATTATGTAATAAAAAGCATGATTTACTTGAGAAACTAAAACTCGTGTTTGGTTTGAATCTGAGCTTGTATTAAAATACAGATTGAATTTTAAGTATGTCTGATTAGGGTCATCCCAGTTGTCCAGAAACATCTGCCATGACCTGATGTTTGACGTAAAAAAATGATTTATATTCATAATTTTTGTTTGGTATTACTATGAATTAAATAATACATAGCTTTTAATGAAACCATTTTGGTTCCTGATGATTTGAAACCCTGAGTTACCTCTTATTTTCCACTGATGGTGTTTTATTGTCACTTACCTCACTCTAGGAGGCTTGCAGGTGGTTCTGTTTTAAAAGAAGATGATATTTTTTTTATTGCTTTATTTTAAAAATGGAAATAATTGTCATTATTGATTTTAATGATGTGAATCGTAGAACATTTTGTGAAATGACAACTTTTAAATCTGTAATTGGGTAATATGGCTTAAAAACTGTCCAGACTTACTTTTATGAATAGTGAAGCAGTTTACAATGTAAGTGGAAACTAATGGGACATTTTCTTTTTTTTTTTTTCTCTGTCAGCAAGTACAGCAAAACCTGAAGAACTCAGGTGAGTAATGCCTTACAACTTAGGAACAGAATTTAGAATTTATGTAGTTGCTGTCATTAATTAAACAAATATTTGTTGAAGCCTTGTCAATGTGTTCAGTTTCCCTGAGCATTGGTAATATAGCAGCAAACAAAAATATACATAATCCCAGATAAAACTGACACAAAGAAAAATAAAGCAGTTTAAAGAAATAAATATGGGGGTGGGGTGGATGTGCTATTTATGAGAATGACATAGATTTGTTATTGGCCTGTCACTGAGGATATAAGGATGAATAAATTAGGGTTCTTGCACACAAGGAGCTCAAAGAACAAAGATTTGTTTGCAGATAAACAATTTTATTCCTGGGATAACCCCCTAACCCCCACTTGGTCATGGTGTGTAATTCTTTATATCATATGTTGCTGGATTTGGTTCGCTAGCATTTTGTTGTGGATTTGTACGTGTGTATTTATCAAAGATACTGATCTATAGTTTTCCTGTAATTCATCTGATTTCAGTATCAAGATAATTCTGGCTTCACAGAATGAGTTGAAAATGTTTCCTTCCTATTTTGGGGGGAAGAATTTATAAAAATTGGCATTCTTCTTTAAATGTATAGTAGAATTTACCATTACAGAGGCCATCTTGCCTGGACTTTCTCTTTGTGTGAAGTTTTAAAATTCCTACTTCAATCTCTTGTTACAGATCCATTCAGATTTTGTTTTTCATTTTGACTCAGTTTGGGAATTTCTCTTCTTTCTGGAATTTGCCCATTTCACCTAAGTTACCTAATTAGTGGCATGCAGTTGTTCATGTTTATTTCTTTTCCTTTTTATTTCTGTAAGGTTGGTAGTGATGTCCCCTCATTCATTTCTAATTTTAGTGATTTGAGGGCTTCCCCCCCCACCTTGGTCAGTTGAGGTAAAGGTTTGCCCATTTTGTGGGCCTTTTCAAAGAACCAGCTTTTGGTTTCATTGATTCTTGTCAGCTTTTCAAGTTTATTAATTTTCGCTCTGATATATTCTTTCTTTCTTTCTTTTTTTTAAATTTTTAAATTTTAAGTAGGCTCCATGCCAACGTGGGGCTTGAACTCATGATCCCAAGATCAAGAGTTGAGAGTTGCATGCTCTACCTACCGGGCCAGCCTGGTGCCTCTGATATTTTATTTTATTTCTTATACTTTTAGGTTTAATTTGCTTTTCTTTTTCTAGTCTCTTAACGTGGGAAATTAGGTTATTTATTTGAGATCTTTATTCCTTTTTTTTTTTTCTAAATTATTTATTTGTTATTTGGGGCGTGGGAGCAGGGAACTAGGGATAGGGACAAGTAGACTTAGCACTGAGCGTGGAGCCCAATGTAGGGCTCAATCTCATGACCCCGACATCGTGACCTGAGCCAAAATCAATAGTGAGACGCTTAGCTGATTGAGCCACCCAGGTGCCCCTATTCTTTTTTTTTTTTTTTTTTTTAAGATTTTATTTATTTATTTATTTATTAGGAAGAGAGACAGAGACCGAGCATGAGCAGGGAGGATGATGCAGAGGGAGAGGGAGAAGCAAACTCCCCCATCGAGCAGAGAGCCTGATGCGGGGTTTGATCCCAGGACCCTGGGATCATGACCTGAGCCAAAGGCAGGCACTTAACTGACTGAGCCACCCAGGAACCCCTGTTCTTTTTTAAAATAAAACATTTACTGCTATAGATTTTCCTCCAAGCACTGCTTTAATCAAATTCCAAAAGTTTGGTATGTTGTGTTTTCATTCTTATTTATCCCAAATTATTTTCCAATTTCTCTTTTGATTTTTTCCTTGACCTTTGGTTACTTGGGAATATGGTCCTTGATTTCCATATATTTGTGAATATCTTAAATTTTCCTCGGTTTTTTTAATACTTTTATTCCACATGGTTAGAGAACATACTTCGTATGATGTTGATCCTTATAAATTTATTGAAACTTTTTTATGGCTTAACGTAAGATTAATCTCAGAAAATGGTCTCTGTGCACTTGAGAAGAATGTATATTCTGTTGTTCAGCGTAATGTTCTATAAATGTCTGTTAGACCTAGTTGGTTTTATACTGCTCAGGACTTCTATTTTATTATTGACCTTTTGTTGAGTTATCCATTATTAAGAGTAAGGTTTTGAAGTCTCCAATTATTGTCACTTAGTTGTCTGTTTCTCCCTTTAATTCTTTCAGTTTTTGTTTCATGTATTTTGGGGCTTTTTGTTAAGTGCAGATATGTTTATAATTGTTTGATTCTTTTATTATGATGAAATGTCACACTTTTTCTCTAGTAATTTTTTTTGTTTTAAAGTCTATTTTGTTTGTTTGATTGGCAGTCCATTTTTCTTCTGATTGCTTTTCCATGGTATATTACTTTTATCAAATTTGAGAAGTTCTCAGCCATTATTTCTTCAAATAATCTTTCTTTTCCTTTCTCACCTCTCCTTCTGGGACTCCCATTACATGCCTGTTGTTACATGTGATGGTGTCCCACAGGTATCTGAGTCTCTGTTCATTTTTCTTCATTCTTTTTCTTTCTGTAACTCAGACTGGTTAATCTCAGGTGACTTATCTTCAAGTCATTGATTCTTCCACCTGCTCAAATCTCTTCTTGTAGCCTTTCAGTGAATTTTATATTTCAGTTGTTGTACATTTCAAGTCAAGAATTTCTATTTGATTCTTATCTATAAATTCTCTGTTTAATGACATTTACTTTTGTGGAGACAGTTTTTCCATACTTATTTCTTTAGATTTGGGTTTTTAGTTCCTGCACATATTTAAAATAGTTGATTTAAGTGGATTGACTGGAGAGAGTTCCATCTTCTTGGCCACACTCACATGGAGTGAAGATTTCACCACATTGAACTTGGGGGAATGAGGGATGAGAGCAAATTGTGGCTCAAATGCCAGACTTAGCTCTGAGATTTAGTAGTTTTCTTGAATAAATGTTTATTCACTGATGTATGCTTTTTAATGATTTTTTTTTTTTAGATAGTTTTCACCAGCTAAATATTTGTTTCACTGGGGAGAGAGTCCTCAAACCACCATTCCAGAAGTTCTACTTCTGATGACTCAATTAATTTTAATAGTATACTTTACAATGTATAGTTTCATATAATGCTTCTTAACTGTTGGTATGTGTCGGGCTCTTGGAATGTCTGTCCAAGTGTCAGATTCAGGACATACTTGCAAATCTATTTAACTCTTGAATTTGTCTACTCTTATATGGCAGATGTGTGACTAGAGCTTCTTCAAAAGTAGAAATCGTTTAATTTGGGATACTGAGTTTGGGCAGCCTCTCCTTGAGATGCCCTGGTTTTTTTCTTTTCTTTTCTTTTTTTTTTGCCCACTTAGAAAACCATTAAAGTCGGGCTGTGATTAGTGATTCATCACAAAAGCACTTCTCCTGAAGTTTCTTTAGCTGTTAGTAGGCTGTTAAAAATAAGTCAATGAATAGAGTAGGGAGAAAGTGAGGTATTCTCTCTATTGTGAATTTTTAATTAGGTAAAAAACAAAGTTTTCTGCCTTTCCTGAGTTGTACACTTTTACTTTCAATGTAGTTGTTTATAAGCTATGCTTTTAAGAAAAATGATGGATAAAGTATTCTGTAGTTTTTAAAGTATTTTGTTTGATTTTTGTGTAATGGATTATGTCTTGCTTACCTGAAAGGGAGGCTGGGACAGAATATTAGACCTTAAAATAAGGAAGATAACCTGGTGAATTTACCAGAAATGTAACCAAAATATTCAAGCAATAATATTGTAGTTGAAAAATTAAGGTTTTTATTTGCAAGAATTTGCCCTTTAAAATAACTTTTTGAGGGGCACCTGGGTGGCTCAGTTGGTTAAGTGTCTGCCTTTGGCTCAGGTCATGATCTCAGGGTCCTGGGATTGAGCCTCATGTTGGGCTCCTTGCTCAGCGGGGAGTTTGCTTCTCCCTCTCCCTCTGGCTCTCCCCACCACTCATGTGCTTGTGTGTGCTCTCTCTCTCTCTGTCTCTGTCTCAAACAAGTAACATCTTTAAAAAAAAATTTTTTTTTGAGATACACATTTCTGACAAAAAACTTAAGTATGACTATATAGTCTCTTTCTTAGAATTAAGATTAATTTAATTTTAATAACTAATTTTTATTATCTTTGCTTGAAAAATGCTTTTGGCTCTGGAAAGCATAACAGAAGTCGGATATTTAAGCAATGATACTTTATTATTATTTTTTTTTACAATAAACTTTTAGATATAAAATGTAGAGGGGGACCAAGCTCTCCTGAAGTTTATTTACCAGTCTTCATAACGCTGCTTGAGAGAACCTGAATTTGGACTGGCATGAATGCCCTTTCATTCTTGCCCTTGTAGTTCTGCTTGCATGAACAGTTTTGCTTCAGTGAACCATGGAAAACAGTACTGTTTGAAAAAGCACAGCTATTTGACCTAAAAAGCTTCTTGACCTTGTATTATGCCTGTGAGTAACAGGTTTTTAAATTGGCTGATGTCAGTGGTTTTCCTTATACTATTTTATCTCCAAACTATTCCTCACGAGTCTTGACTAATATAAAGTATCCTAAGAAGAGGTGATATTTTAAAGGATAGATCACATTTCAGTGATTAGTACTTTTTGTATAGGCTTAGCTGACAGAATCTTAAAGATGGAAAAGAAGGAATGAAGGAGGAAGTGATGAATACAGAGAGTATAAGAACAGAAGGGGTCAGTTTTTACAGGTGGTCCTTTGAAAGGGGAACCTAGGATTAGGTCAGTAATGAGAAGTATCCGTTCCTACTTTTGTGTTAGTGGAAGTGAAGGAATGTGTGTAATTATGAGAAAATAGTGCTTTCTACATGTCAAATTATTCGAAAACAGGGGGCTGTGATCCCATTAAGATCACTTATTATAAGCACTTTTTTTCATGTTATTATTCATCTTTTACTTATCACTTGCTGGAGTTATTCTCAGTTAAAGGAAGAGCTTCAAAGAGTAACCAAGGGGATCATCCAGCCAAGCAGGTTGGATGAGATTTCATAATACCTGGGATTATGGGTTACTTAAACCAGCATAATGCGTTCTGGGAACACCAGCGTTAATCAAAAGAAATCGTGCCTGGCAGGTATATCCTTTGCAATTGTCTTGACAACAGTTGTACACTAACCAGTATTTTTTTTTTTTCAGTTTTTTTGGCCAGTTTTATTTATCACTGTTCTTTGTGTTTTGCTAATATTAATGCATTTAATCCTTCTAACAGTTTCATGCAAATGAAGAACCTGAGGTTTGGAGAGTAGAACTAGTGGTAGTGGCACAGCTTGGGTTTGAACCCAGGCAATACTACTGCAAGTTCTGGTGACTCGACTTGTAATAGAGATGTAGGTAATAAAAAATAAGATATAAAATGGGTACACTTCTCAACACCTAGCCTTTAGCAAAGCCTCTTCATTTTTTTTTTTTTAAGATTTTACTCATTTATTTGAGAAAGAGAGAGAATGAGAAAGAGAGCATGAGTGGAGGGAGGGTCAGAGGGAGAAGTAGGCTCCCCTGTGAGCAGGGAGCCTGATGGTGGGGCTCAGTCCCAGGACCTTGGGATCATGACCTGAGCCGAAGGCAGATGCTTAACCAACTGAGCCACCCAGGCGCCCCAGCCTCTTCATTCTTGAGTTCTTTCTTAATTGGTTGTCTTTCATCAGATTGTTTTTGTTTTGCTCCCACGCCTCTAAGAAAGGCTTCTAGATGCTGTATTCGGAGTTTGTCCTTTCCTTTTTTCTTTTTTTTAAGATTATGTGAGAGAGAGAGAGAGAGCAAGCACAAGCAGGGGGAGAGGCATAGGGAGAGGGAGAAGCAGGCTCCCCGCTGAGCAGGGAGCCTGACACGGGTTTGATCCCAGGACCCTGAAATCATGAACTGAGCCGAAGGTAGATACTTAACTGACTGAGCCACCCAGACATCCCTGCCCGTTTCCTTTTACTAGAATGACATCTTGGCTGGGTATAATACTCTTTTTTTTTTTTTTAAAGATTTTATTTGTCAGAGCACAAGCAGGGGGAGAGGCAGTCAGAGAAAGAAGCAGGCTCCCTGCTGAGCAAGGAACCTGATGCGGTACTCGATTCCAGGACCCTGGGATCATGACCTGAGCCGAAGGCAGATGCTTAACCGACTAAGCCACTCAGGACTTCCTGGGGATAATATTCTTGAGTATCGCTATGAAGAGATCTGTCCCAGCCAGATATTGGCAGTGATTTCATTTTAATCTCCTTGGGGTACCTTAAGTATTCTTCTCTTATCCTTGAAAGACAGTAACTTAACAATAAGAGATTGAATGCATTTAATTCCCTATCTCCTTTTCATGGAACATAGTGCTCTCTCTCATGAAATGTGTAGATTATTTTCTCACTTTCAAAGAATTGTGTGTGTGTGTGTGTGTGTGTGTGTAAAACTTTGAACATATTTTCAGTTACCTTAGTTGAATTCTTTACCTCAGGATGCTTGTATGCTTTTGTTAGAAGGTCTGAAGTCCATAAACTCTTTCTTCCCATCATTTTATTGTGATAGTATGTCATCTTTGAGTTATTTCATTGAATATTTGTTCTCTTTCTTTTAGCTCTTCTGAGGTTTGTTTTTATTTATTTTGTTTTAGATTGAGTTTTTTAAGTGCTTTTTTGTGGGAAGGCGATGGAGGAGGGAAATGAATACAGCCTAAACTAAAAATTTAAAAACATATTTATAAATCATTTGGAGTGGAAAGTATACAGAGAGGTTTCTAACTTTAAGTTTA
Organism: Ailuropoda melanoleuca; assembly: GCF_002007445.2. Classification (NCBI taxonomy): domain Eukaryota; kingdom Metazoa; phylum Chordata; class Mammalia; order Carnivora; family Ursidae; genus Ailuropoda; species Ailuropoda melanoleuca. Next base: position 99,591,347 of record NC_048219.1, on the reverse strand, counting down.
TACTAAGGCCTTTTGAGTTATAAAATACTGAGCTATTGCTGACAGTGGAAAATCTTGAGAGGGTAGAAATATACAAAAGAAATGACGCAGATAAGTTTATGTGGAAAATTGTGCTTAATGCCTTGAATTTAAGGTATCATTTGTGCTGCTCTTCCTTTCGCCATCTTTGATAGATACCGTCCATGAATAAGCAAGATTAGTAGTTAACTACACATTTAAAGCACAATTAAAATGTAGGTATATGGAAACCTCAAATGAGCAGATTATAGAAAACAAGTATTTGTCTATAAAAGCAAATGTTTTCTGGGCATTTTACATTCTTAGTTATAGGTACCAACAGTAATTTTTTCTTAATTTTCAACAAAACAATTAATGCCTTTAAAAATAAAGCTACTTTCATTACTGTATGTATAATCTTATGGTATGAAGCCTTCTCATTTTATATGTGGCTTTTAATAGATATTTTTCCCCATTACAGTGTTCACAATAATGTTTCAACTCAGAGTAATGGCTCCCAACAGGTGAGATCATATTAATCTTCTAAACACTAGAACACTAGTTAATTATGACAAGTAGTGGTATTAGTAATTGAATTTTCATAGTGGTATAACTTTGGGAAGGTTGTGTGCATTTTCTTTTTTTATCTGTAAAGTGGATAATGAAACCCTCTGTTATTATCCGAGATGTTGTAAATAGAACGGGTGCTCTGTAGAACAATTTCTGTTCCTGTAAATCCTATATAATGAATAAGATACTAATATTTAATTGGATTATTATCTATCTGAGGTAGTACATAACATTCAAGCATTTGTTTGCACTATGTTTGTAGATAGTATCCCATTTTAATGTTCTGTTTACTGGTGATGAAACCTTTTATCTAGGCAAAATAGATGATTTTTGTAATTTTATAATTCACAGGGTTGTGGTGTGAAATCTACTGTGCCTGTGATTCCTTCTGTTCCCTCTGGTCCTGTGCTGGCAGAGATAGAGAATCTTCCAAGGAGTCCTGGGTTAGACCAGCATGACAGGAAATGGTTTGTTAACTCCTTAAACCAGAATAAAATGTTGCTTGCTTAATGGTATTCTAAATTCCCAGCCATAATCTTTAGAATACTTTAAATATGATTGAAAGCAAATTATTCATATTTGTAAGATGAACAGAAACATACTATGAAATAGTCATACTGGGATTGGGAAAATAAGGGGTATGTATGAAGAAAGGAATGCAATTATAACTGAAGAACATCAGACATCCCTCCTTATTTTGGTTAGCATGATTGGAAGTGGTGGGTGATTCTCTGTTGAAAAGGACTTCAGTGTTAGTCAGTAGAACCTTTTCTCAGATCAGTAAGGAAAATATATTCATTATATGTTATTCCATACAACATAATGCTGGTGCTTTGGATGTGTTTTTTCATTAAAGACTGAAGATAAGCCAAAAGGGGAACATGATTATAATCTTAAAAAAAAACCAAAAAATTAAAATACTCCGTTTTGGGGGATGGAGAGAGAATCTGATGACAGAGAAGATACTTTATTTGCTTAGATTTCCAGGGTCTTTTTTTTACATTCATAGTAGTACACAAATATGAATACTTTGTGGCTGATTGGAGTGTAATCAGTAGGGTTCATCATTTCCTGAATAAATGTATGTGGCTTGGAGGGCTCCTAGGGAATTATTTGGTTGAGTGGTCATGTTGGTTGCATCTGTTCAAGTTGTGTGTCTGAAATGAAGTTTGATAATTCATAGGATTTTTCTCTTTTTCTCTTGCTCTTAGTTTGTTTAGTACCTGAAATCTAATGAGTTTCTGTGGTGATCTCAAGGTTTTGGTCAGCTTTCTGTGCAACCAGTTCTTCCCTTCATGGTGGTGGGTCAACAGTGGTTGGTGATTATTTTCAGTCTTTGCTATGTAATTGTTTTTCACTGTTATTTTGGCTTAACTAACTTGCAAGGTGCTTTGCTCTTCATGGTTGGGCATATTTTTACTTCAGTTCCAAATAACTTGATTAGTTTCTAAGATTGAGGAAATTTTTTTTCTTTAACTATTTTTTCTTTTCCTTTTACCTGGGAGTGTGGTAGAGGGATACTTTGTGTGTGTGTGCGCATGCGGGCACACACTTAAAGTATGAACAGTGAGGCTTCTAAATACCAAATTTTAGTCTTTATTTTTTAAGCCATTAAAAAGAGTTTCTTCAGTTTCTTACTGAAAACACAGCTCCAGTAAGCAGCTATGTTTTATGGCCTCGATGTTACCACCAAGTCCTATTGGCAAGGAAACCAGACTTCAGCAATAAAAGAACTCCCTTAATACATGCTTACCTTTTATATTAATACGGAATGAGAGTCCTGGGGGATGGTTTGCATACTATATTGTGACACTAAATCTTTATTGAGTTTTCTAATTTTAATGGACACATATTTAAATCTATTTAATTTGATTTATTAGGCACTATGTAGTTCCTTTGACACACCCTTTAAAAGAGACAATACTGAATCTGAGAGTATTGAATTTTAAAGAAAATGAAAAATTTGGAGCTATGTGTCCTTCCATTATGTACTTATGCTGAGACCTCCTTTGCTGAAATGGGGTAAAATGGTGATCCTGGAAACCTAATGAGCCTCAGTGTATGTCAGCGGTGGCATGGAACTGAATATAGAACTGATCTGTCTTGGAGCTAATGGATCCCCAGCCTGAATTTAAAGTGCATTCTGTATTTCAGTTTTTGTTTCTGCATGCTTTTATTGTTATTAATGCTCTTAAATGAATATAAAACAGTCCTCCTTTAGAAAGTGATAAGTTAATAAAATTTGGAAATGCTCCCAAGGACTGAACAATTGGGCAGAACAACAGACTATTATCAGGTAGATAACTTCTAACCATTTTAATCTGAATCTACTTCACGTTCAGTTCTTTAGTTTTCTCTCGCTAATATCTTCTAAATGACACCATTATTTCAGTGAACGATTTGGTAGAATTATCTGATATTTAGAGTATCTGATATTTAGAGTATCTCATAAATTGAGAAACAATTCATGTATTAAATCCATTAAACCATTTATAAACAACAAAAACAAAACAATAATATTTGGAAAATCTTGCATATATCGGGGAGAACATAAACCTAACTTAATTTCCTAAATTTTCAGAGACCGTATATTGAGGGTCATGAATTTTATGGGATAGATCTGATGAAGAAATTGTATATCTGTTGAAGAAAAGATAATGATTTTATTGTAAAAAAGCACTCAAATTTGTTCTGAAAAATCCTCTTAGCTAATTTCGGTTTTCTTAAGGAAAAAAAGATGAGGATTCATGTTTTAGTTGAGTTAGAAAAAGACTGTATTTAAAAATTTATCCTTAGACATCTTTTATAATTGGGATGGTTTTTTTTTTCCTTTATAATTAACTTAAATATGTGCTGCCCTTTTTGCTGTGTTGCAGACCTTGATTTTCTGAACTGTGACAAATGTTTCTTTCTACTGGAGGACTCTAATTATTTCTAACCAGGAATTGCTTGTATGCATGCTTCACTCTTATAGTTCTGTAGGGCTATTCTATAGCACTGTGTGATAAAGGGTATCTTAATATACTTACTAAACTGTTCCTTGGAGGGGCTTACAACCTCATCACATTATCTGTACCTGTTGAATTTCATTCTGAGGTTCTGTGAACTTTGATTATAGAAGGAGCAATGATTCTCCATTGTTAACTGGAAACATTGACATAAAATTACGTGGCCTCTGAAGATAGTTTTTTGTTTTTTTAATGTTCTTTCTGAATTTTGTTTCCTGGATTTCAGTTTTGTGAAATCACTTAACTTGGGGAATAATTTTCACAGTTACTCTTTTCTATATATGCCTTTTTCCGTAATGTAGAAGTGTCCTTTTAAATATTTGAATTAAGTAGATAATAAACATTTTTTCCTTCTCATTAGAACTTCAAACAGCATTTTTAACTTTGATTTTAAGGCCAATATCAGGGACAGATAGAGTGTTTGTTCTCTGTGAAATTTCCTCTTTATTTCACTTAACTGACTCTGATTACTTATTCATATTTCCATATTGAGCTTTTCCACTACATATAACTTTGTCGGTTCTACCCACCCCCGCTTATTCTTGAATGTCATTGCATGGAGTAGATGTCAATAACTACTCATAGCAGTGGTGCATGCTGGTCACACTGCCTTTCTCCTTTATTACCTCTTACACATCCATTTTCTTCTATTCCTGTTGACTAACTGTGCTCCCCTCCCACTCCCCAACCATCCAGGCTCTCTGCTGCCAGTGACTGCTGTCAACGTGGTGGAAACCAGTGGAACACAAGGGCCTTGTCCCCATCCCAGCCTGCACATAGAAACTACACTGACTTTGTCCATGAGCATAATGTGAAGAATGCAGGAGTCCATCATGATGTTCATTTTCCCGGCCATGCAGCCATGACTGAGATATGAGTGTTAAGCCCGTTAGACACTGGGACTCTTTGTCATGCAAATTGATGGTATACATTTTCTATACATAGAGGATTGATCACATTAGAATTTGGGAGAAATTACTTTATATTGAGTCACTATTTGTGTAGTGTTGTTTGTAATTGAATTCTGTGAAAGGGAAAAGAATGTGGAGAAAGCTGTATGCCATCAATGATAATGACATATGCTTTTGTACTGAAAGGGTATGTATATATCATTGTAATTTTGGAAAGGTTTTTCATGATTTTCACATGTTAGTACATCACTCAGAAGATGTCTCAGGAGAAGGTTTGTGTTTGTGTAAAAGCTGCCTGTTACCCTCTCACCCCATGCCATCCAAATAGATTGAGTCAAAAGAATCAGACACTAATCACAACTGAGAAGGAAGCATGTCCAGGCACTATGTATCAGCCTTTGGTGATACTTTGATAAAGCTGCTTTTCTGTACCATTTTTAATACTTCTACAGTGACCCATGCCTTAATTTCAGTTAAGTGCCTAAGATTCTATAATCATAATTAATGTAATTTTTAATTAAAAGCACTTTTACTTTTTAACAAATAAGTATTTTAATTTACCGAAAGGCTAAGAAATCACATTAATAATGTGATTCATGTAGAGAGATAAACTTGAATGGTTACTTTTGCATCATTAACTAGCTAACTAGTGGTTAACTAAATTTAATTACATTACTACTGAATGGTTGTACAAAATGGAAAATGTATTTACTTTTGACTTTTCATTTTCTCTTTTCTTTTTCATCTTATGCATCTGATAGATTCCCCAGGTTTGCAGCAGCCTCGTAATCTAGCCTTGTTCAACCTTTAAAATAAAATTCTAAAGCCCAAACCATATCACTTTCAAATGGATTGGATATATTACTATTTTGGTCCTTTATGAACTTCAAATGTAATCATCCAGGCTCTCTGATTTACTTCATAAACGCAGATTATCTGGGAAAAGTACATTTTTAATGTAATGGGAACTGATATAAGGGAAGCATTTCTTTTGCCTTTCTACAGTTTTTAGAAATTTTAACAATTTCCAAACCTTAAAACTATGTGTATGGTAATTTGAAGATATTTATAGTCTGAGAATTCATAATACTTCAAGATAATGAAGCTTTATTACAAACGACCTAACCCATATACCATCCTGTTTACTTCTGAGGTTGGTCCAATCACTCTCTGCTAGATACAGGTTTCAGACGGCTTTATTACTGGACTGTTGATTGCAAATAGAATACAACTTGTCAGAAGAAAATATAAGTAAGCAAAATTAAGTAAGATCTATGAATGAAATATATAGGCAGGTGTCAATCTGTGATTTTATCACAAACATCTTTTTTTAAAGGTTTATTTATTTGACAGAGAGAGAACGTGCGTGCAGCCATGCACAAGCAGGGGAAGCGGCAGGCAGAGGGAGAGGGAGAAGCTGGCTCCCTGCTGACCGAGAGCTGGATCTGGGCTCGATCCCAGGACGCTGGGATCGTGTAAGCCAAAGGCAGACAGTTAACCGACTGAGCCCCCCAGGCACCCCTATCACAATCATTTTAAGGAGACAGAAGCTCAAAGTATTCTTTAGCACAGCCTGTAAATATGAATAGGTCTGTGTCTTAAATAACCCAGCTCCTTCCCTAAATCTTATCATCATAAAGCATGCTTAAAAATGGCTACTAATATATATCCTTCATAGTTGTTTTAGACTTTACATAGCTCAGATTATAATTGTCAGGTATTGTTGATGGTGATTTTTTTCTTTAAAGCAGGGTATTTGAATCATAACATATTAGCACAGAAACTCTGGTTTGTGTCATTCAGGAAAAGATTTCATGGGTGTGAATATGATTAAGAACTGTTTCTATAATAGAAACCAAAGAAGTGTAATAATAAAGCTTTTTAGGTCTTTTAGAAAGTCCCAGGGTTTGACTTTTTATACTCTAAAATTAATCTTGAAATCTGAAGGTTAGACTGCTGAACAATGCCTTATGTATATCTTAGCAGAATATTAACTTTGGGAAATAGGAAAGGATTGTAATAGAAGAGTAAGATCTTCAGTTTATATTGGAAGTGGCCATTTCTGTACTAGAATTTGAGTTAATCAGTACTGTTACATTTAAGTGACGGAAGAATCACATCACAATTATTATTTCTTTGAAAACCTTGTTATATTATAGTTCATTTGTAAAGTCCTGATGATAGACACTGGATTGGAGGGATGGTAGGGAGAAAAGGCAGTGCAGGGAGTGGGGGACGTAAAGGGCTAAGACTGAATGGTAGTAGAATCAAATTTGTTTATTTTATACAAGTTTCTATATGATCTAGGATTTCATATCAGATATTGTGAATATTCTTGCTACTGATATTTTCAAGATATACATGTTTCCAGAGCTATGAAGAATTTACAGGCAGTTCATCCTAAATTAAATAAATCGTCACCAGCTTATTTATATTACGCATTTTAGTATGCCTAAAGGGTGAGTGGTCATACGTTGTAGATTAGGGAATTAGTATCCTCCAGGAGTACCTTACTTGGTAACTGTTGTTTTGATCAGAAGGAGCCAACAGCACAGAACTCCAGGACCGTGTGATTCAACTTCAGTACTTTGGTTAATTTTATTTAACGTAATTACATCTCGAATTAGGTTGGTTATGTTTCACCTGTACTTTTATAGACAGAGAAACTTGCAGAAACACAACCAAGGTAGTGATCTTTACACTTTCACACATGAAAATAAATAAGCTCTTGTAATAATTATTTCTTTTGATGGTAAAACCACTTCAAAGGTTTTTACCTGTCTCTGCGTTTAGTCTAATCCTTTTGACCTAGATAGGGTAATCATATATATACTTTTAAATGGATTTACAGAGAAAAACAGAAACTTTATTTGTCCTGTTGTGTATACGTCTGTATTTTAAAAAATAACTAGTATACAAACATTCGTGTGTCTTGTTTTGTTTTTTAAGATTTTATTTAGTTCAGAGAGAGAGAGTGCACAGCGGGGGCAGACAGTCAAGGGAGAGGGAGAAGCAGACTCCCTGCTGAGCAGGGAGCCTGATGCCATGCACTGCTGGGCTCTATCCCAGGGCCCTGGGATTATGACCTGAGCTAAAGGCAGACGCTTAACCAATTGAGCCACCTAGGCGCCCTTTACACAAACATTCTAATATTGTAATATCACCACTATAATTCAAATCTTTTTTTAGGGGGACTTTTAAAATTTATTTCAAGTGCTGATCCAGGAAATATAATTTATAACCCTTGGGTGAATGTTTATTGTTAAAATTGTCCAGGATGTAAAAGATGCCATGTAAACATGTCAGAATATAAAACTGAAGTGTATTCTGAGTGAGGGGCAGGCAGACAGCTTGTTTCATGAGATAAAACAATGAACTGGGCCTTAATTATGGTAGTTTTTTTTTATTTACTAGATTTTTGCATGTTTACTTGGTTGATATGCTAATAATTATTTTGATTACTAGTCTTGCTTTATCACTTTTATGTATCCTGATGTCATTCATTTCGTCTTTCCATCTTGCCAAAACAGGAAAATAGCTGAAGGGGGTGGTGGAAAGGAGTGGAGGATTTCAGTGTCTTGGGTTTCAGGAGAAAGAAGAGTATTGTGATGACTGGCTCACAGGAATGAGAAGAATAATCCTCAGCTTTGATCCCTTGATTGTGTATTCACAGATGTAAACTGAAGAAGTGGGGAGATGGTTGTCCATATTAGTGCAGCATGTACTATGTACTGATGGTGGGAGCAGCAATCATTTGAACCATGGTACTTTAACTGTTTTGGTGGGGCATATGCTTCATTTCTAAACCTTAGTTCATTGCTTGAAAGACCATTATTTTGTGTGTGTTAGGCTTTGAATATTGGGTCTGAAAATAGTAATATTAGGTTGCGGTAATTTATATCCTTGGTATATAGGGCTAATCATATGGATTTGCAAAAATAAAATCCAATAGCACTTAATCTCTTTACCACCACATACTTCCTTCCTGTATTTTAACATAAACTATACCACATCATCAGATTCCAGAATTGTCAGTGCTTCCATGTGAGATGCTTATACATAAGGAATAGAATTTGAAGATCCTTCTGGGGGAGGGAAACCTCTGTGTGTGTGTGTGTCTCTCTCTCTGTGTGCCTCTCTGTGCTTTTGTCTTAGTATAAAATGTGATTTGTCAGATCCTTTCTGCTTATTATGAATCATATAGTATTTTTTCTCAACTCCCCACCCCCCATTTTTTTCAGTTTTATACCTTATTTGTGACACTTATTTGTGACAGCGATTAGTTCTCATCCATATTAACTGTCTGTAGGTTTTTGAAAATGGTGACAGGTACAGAGGTGACCAACGTGTAGAGCTTGTTTGGTGAAGTCTTCATCCTCATTACGTTTTTTGGACAACTGCACACAGATACGGTATGGAACATTGCTTATTCCTTTGGCCCAGACAGCTTTGTTGAGCCTGGTGTCAATGTACACTTCTGGAGTTCCCATCTCCTTCATGGCATATTTACAGACCTGTTTGAGTGCCTGAGGGCCACAGTTCTTGAAACCCACTCCATGGATCCACTTGTGAATGTTGGTGTGTTCTCTCATCACTGCCTTTTTGATGGCAGAACGGCATTTCTTCTTATCATCCTTCTTTGCAGGCCCTGGTTGGAAAGCTCAGCTCCCTTTTTTGAAGAACATAGAAATTTCTCATCTTCTGTTCATATAAATTAGCTTTTTACTTTAGTCATGTGAAATCGTTGTGAGAATTTTGTTTCACCCACTTGACATTAACTTTGGCGACAGTAGGGCAATGAAGCATGTCACTTTCACTAGAATATATGTTATATAACTTCATTTCTTCAATTCTTGCTGTTGTGTACATTTTAGCTGCTTTAAGCATGTGGGGTTGGTGGGGAATATAATATTAGCCTTCTTGTAGAATTAGTGAAGAGAAGAGAAAATTTTTTCAAAAGAAATTGGTGCAAGGGAAAAATTTTCTGTGGCTTTTTAAATGATACATTTTTATTTTTATCCTGAAGCAGAAAAACGAATGTTCCTGGTTTTCCTGAAGGAATTGTTCTCACAGTTTTTTATTATTAGATAATTACCTAAGCTTTTGTGTGCCTAACAACAAGCTGTGGCCTTAATTCTAGGTGATGGTGCTCAAGTGAACTTTTACATTTTGTTCCTGACAACTGGCCAACATTTTGTTTATATTGGCACAGAGAAGAGATATCTGACTTGGAGAACAACATTCTCCAGGAGTGTGACTGAAGACTCCCTTAGTGGTGTAATAAACCTATACCTCCTCCTCTTAAAAACAGGTTTAACAGCTGCAGATCTTATTTTTTATTCTTGAAGGAATTCTCATTTGTTTTGTTTTTAAGTAATTTTAATAAAGAAGAAATGAACTATACCCAATGTATGGTTAGGGTTTGTGAGAAGTTGGAGATTCCGTAATAAGGGTCTGGTCTGTTGACTAATGACTGATTATTGTTAATATTAATATTAATATTTAAAGGTGGGTGGGGTAAAAAAGAAGAAGAAAGGTAGAGATGATAATAGGAAGACAGTTGATGGCCTGATTTGTCTTGTGAAACTGGTTAGAGAAATTATGGAAAACATCCCAGGATGTAAAATACTACTAGAATATGTGCCATTACATAGAAGAATTTTCTATAACAGAGCTATGTTTGTAGCCCAGCTGTTAGCTTCAGGGATTATTTAATTATAAACTCTCTAGGAGTTCAGAGATAAGAGCTACATTCAACAACTTACATTAATTCTTTCTGGGAATGCCAATATCAAAACCTTTGGAAGTCTTTAAAAAGACTTGGGGAGATTTGGGAACTTTAGAATATCCAAGTTATCACGTTAAGTGGAGCTTAACAGGTATGTTGGAGCAATAGCAGTTAAAAGTATTTGTATGGCATGGAAAGGTATTGAAGATCAGTGCTGAGGAGTTTCAGTTTTGTAAGGAGGCCTGATGCAATCATTGCAGATATTTAAGTTAAAGATTGGGGAAGCTTGCGTTGATACCTCCTTTTTTTTTTTTCTTTTTAAGATTTTATTCATTTATTTGACAGAGAGACAGCCAGTGAGAGAGGGAACACAAGAAGGGGGAGTGGGAGAGGAAGAAGCAGGCTCCCAACAGAGGAGCCTGATGTGGGGCTCAATCCCAGGACTCCAGGATCACGCCCTAAGCCAAAGGCGGATGCTTATAACGACTGAGCCACCTAGGCGCCCCATGATACCTCCTTTTTTTTTTTTTTTAAAGATTTTATTTATTTATTTGACAGAGATAGAGACAGCCAGCGAGAGGGGGAACACAAGCAGGGGGAGTGGGAGAGGAAGAAGCAGGCTCATAGCAGAGGAGCCTGATGTGGCTCGATCCCATAACGCTGGGATCACGCCCTGAGCTGAAGGCAGACGCTTAACCGCTGTGCCACCCAGGCGCCCCATTCCTCACTTCCTTATACACAGTCATTTATAATTACTCCTTTTGTACGTACTCTCACATTTCTTGACCTTTCTCCTGTTGCACACATCTAGTTAAATCCTGGATTCAATCCTGGTTAAATCCAACTCTGTTTACTCTACGTGTAGATGGACAATGTAAAATGCAACATTGTTGAATGGTCTCACTTTAAATTTTGGCCCCTGAGCTCAAGTAGGTCTTCAGTGCTGCCTCAAATCCTATCACATTTCCTTAATCTATACATTCTCACGTGATGCTGGTGGTAATTTCTCTTTCAAACTTCCACCACTTCCTCACTCCTCACTGTCCATTAATGACCTTGCTTCCTATTTTATTGAGAAAATAAGCAACCAGAAGAGATCTTCAGTATATTCCCATCATCGTCTCAATTAACTTATCTCCATTTGGTCATATATACTCTGCTTTTCCTGTTGTCCTCTAGGTGAACTATCCATTCTCTTATTTAAAGCCTGCCTCTTGGGACACCTGGGTGGCTTAGTCAGTTAAGTGTCTGCCTTCGGCTTGGGTCATGATCCCAGGGTCCAGGGATCAAGTCCCACGTTGGGCTGTCTGCTCAGTGGGGAGTCTGTTTGTCCCTCCCTCCTGCTTGCTCTCTCTCTCAAATAAAGTCTTAAAAAAATAAAAATAAAGCCTACCTCTTCACTCTTCTACTAGATCTTGACTCCTAGCTGAGTACTCAGTAACATCATTTCAGCAATACTCCCTTCTTGTGCTATGGCGTCATTTTCCCCTCTCCACTGGAATAGTCTCATCAGCACAGAAACAGTCTATGATATCTAACATCATTAAAAAAGAAACCCTCTCTTGAATCTACCTCCCTTTTTGGCTATTCGGTTTCCTTGTTCCACTTATACCAAACCCCTTGCCATGAAAGAATTGTCAATACTGTCTCCTCTTTCTTCTCATTCTATTTTGAACGCATTCTAATGAGACTTTGCCAACTAAGCTGCTGTGTATGACTGTGAAGGTTGTGTATGCATAAGAGTGCCACATTCAAGAGGACAGTGATCACGTATTTGTGACTGGTTTTCCAGCAGGTGGCACTAAATTTCTTGTTCTCATGAAAGCATAATGTATGACGGTTTTGTAAGAGATGGAAGTGTCTTCAGGAGGGGCATTGCTTAAATCTTTGTAAAGGTTCTGCATGCTCTAGTAGTGTTATGCTACCCCACCACCAAAATAGCTTTTGTTAGTTCCCACGTGACCACATTTCTAATCTCACATCAATCTTCAGTCAAGTTAGCATTGAAAACTTGGTCATTTCCTTCTTCATGAAATGCTTCCTTCACTTAGTATAGGGACACCACTCTCTCTTGTCTTCTATCTCGCTAGCCATCATTTTTAGACCCTTTTTAAGTTTCTCCTTATCTCCCTAGCCCCCTAAAGATTGTCTTAGGACCTTTTCTGTAATAACTCATTTCCTTGGTACTCTCAACTAGTGTTATAGTTTTAGGTGCCATTTATACACTGGTAATTTTTCATTTTATATCCTCAGCCTGGACTGCTTCATTTTCAGAGTTAATATCCAACTGCCTATATGACATCACTACTTAGATATCTAATATAGGCATCTTAATTTTTAAAATCGTTTTATTTTGAAATAATTTTAGGCTTATAAGCTCAAAGATCATGCAGAGAGCTCTCACACCCTCCCTCTAGCTTTCCCTAATGTTAACATCGTAGTAGCCATGGTACAGTGGGACTGTTACCAAAAGAAAGAAATTAACATTGATACAGTGCCACTAACTAAACTATGGACTTTATTTAGATTTCACCAGTCTTTTCACAAATGTTCCAAGATCTGATCTACTTCCCGTCCATCTGTGATCTTCAGACTTTGATGACTTTTTGAAGAGCACTGGTCAGATACTTTGTAGGATGGTCTTCCAATTTGAGTTATATATATGTGATATTTTTCCATGATTAGATTGAGGCCATGGGTTTTGGGGGAAAATACCATAGAGGTGATATTGGGACATCTCAAATTTAGTATGTTCGGAGTTGAACTCCTTGTTCAGTTTTTCTCATCTCTGCTGTTTTTCCTAGCTCAGTAATTTGTTTTCCTATTGGTAGGCCAGTGTGTCTCAGGCTGCACTCCAGAACTACTGAATCAGAGACTCTGGAGATGAGGCCTGACAATCTGTTTTAATATGCTCTCTTAGAGATTCTGATGCATAGTGAAGTTTGAGAAGCACTGGCTTAGATCATAGCCTCTAATAATTATCTTTTTTTTTTTTTTTAAATTTCTTTATTCAACAGAGATAGAGACAGCCAGCGAGACAGGGAACACAAGCAGGGGGAGTGGGAGAGGAAAGAAGCAGGCTCATAGAGGAAGAGCCTGATGTGGGGCTCGATCCCACAACGCCAGGATCACGCCCTGAGCTGAAGGCAGACGCCCAACCGCTGTGCCACCCAGGCGCCCCTATCTTTTTTTTTTTTTTAAGATTTTATTTTACTTATTTGACAGAGAGAGAGAGACAGCCAGCGAGAGAGGGAACATTAGCAGGGGGAGTGGGAGAGGAAAAAGCAGGCTCCCAGCAGAGCAGGGAGCCCGATGCAAGGCTCGATCCCAGGACCCTGGGATCACGCCCTGAGCTGAAGGCATACACTTAACAACTGAGTCACCCAGGCACCCCTCTAATAATTATCTTGACTCCTCTTTGTCTCTACTCATCAGTCAGTAAGTTCTGTCCGTTCTTCAAATGTATCCTGAATCGGGGTGCCTGGGTGGCTCATTTGGTTAAGTGCCTTTGGCTCAGGTCATGTTCCTAGGGTCCTGAGATCGAGCCCTACTTCACACTCCCTGCTCAGCTGAGAGTCTGCTTCTCCCTCTCATCCCTCTACCTCCCCCACCATGTGTGTGCTCTCTCTCTCTCTCAAAAAATAAAATATTAAAAAATATATCCAGAATCCACTACTTGTCGCCATCTCTACTGCTCCCACCCTATTTCTTTCTTTTTTTTAAAAGTTTTTCTTTTAATTCCATTTAGTTAGCTGTGCAGTGTTAATATTAGTTTCAGGTGTACAACATAGTGATTCATGTTTCCATGTATTACCTGGTGCTCATCATGATAAGTGTACTATTTAATCCCCGTCACCTATTTCACCCACATCCCCCTCGGGTATCCATCAGTTTGTTCTCTGTAATTAAGAGCTGTCTGTTTCTTGGTTAGTCTCTTTTTTCCTCTTTGTTTTGTTTTTTGAATTTGACATATGAGTATAATGAGACAGTATTTGTCTTTCTCTGACTTATTTTGCTTAGCCTTATTCTCTGTAGCTCTATCTGTGTTGTTGCAAATGGCAAGGTTTGATTCTTTTTATGGCTGAATAATATTCCTCTGTGTGTGTGTGTGTGTGTGTGTGTGTATGTGTATGCATATATATCACATCTTTTTTTTTTTTTTTAAAGATTTATTTATTTATTTGACAGACAGCGAGAGAGGGAACACAAGCAGGGGGAGTGGGAAAGGAAGAAGCAGGCTCCCAGCAGAGCAGGGAGCCCGATGTGGGGCTCGATCCCAGGACCCTGGGATCACACTCTGAGCCGAAGGCAGATGCTTAAGGACTGAGCCACCCAGGCGCCCCTATATCACATCTTCTTTATCCATTCTTCAATTGTTGGACATTTGGGCTGCTTCCATATCTTAGCTATTGTAAATAATGCTGCTATAAACATAAATATGTGTGTATCTCTTTGAATTACTGTTTTTGTATTCTTTGGGTAAATACTCAGTAGTGTGATGATTGTAGGGTAGTTCTGTTTTTAACTTTCTGAGGAACCTCCATAAAATTTTCCACAGTGGCTGCACCAGTTTGTATTCCTGCCAACAGTATATGAGTGTTCCTTTTTCTCCACATCCTTACCAACACCTGTTGTGATTTTAGCCATTCTGACAGGTGTGAAATGATTTGTCATTGTAGTATTGATTTGAATTTCCCTGATGGTAAGTGATGATAAACATCTTTTCATGTGTGTGTTGGCCATCTGGATGTCTTCTTTGGAGAAATGTCTGTTCATGTCTTTTGCCCATTTTTTAATTGGATTATTTGTTTTTTGGGGTGCTTACTGTAAGTTCTTTATATATTTTGGATATTAACCCTTTATCAGATATGTCCTTTGCAAATATTTTCTCCCATTACATAGGTTGCTATTTAGTTTTGTTGATTGTTTCCTTTGCTATACAGAAGCTTTTTATTTTGTAGTGCCAATAGTTTATTTTTGCTTTTGTATCCCTTGTCTCAGGAGACATAGCTAGAAAAAAGTTGCTACAGCCAGTGTCAAAGAGGTGCTGCCTTTGTTCTTTTCTAGGTTTTTTATGATTTCATGTCTCACATTTAGGTCTTTAATCCATTTTGAATTTATTTTTGTGTATGGTGTAATAAAGTAGTCCAGATTCTTTTGCATGTAGCTGTCCAATTTTCCCAATACCATTTGTTGAAAGGACTGTCCTTTTCCCATTGCATGTTCCTTCCCTGCTTTGTTGAAGATTAATTGACCATATAGGTGTGGGTTTATTTCTGGGTTTTTTATTCTGTTCCATTAACTGTGTGTCCATTTTTGTGTCAGTACCATACTATTTTGATTACTATAGCTTTGGATATAACTTGAAGTCTTACCCTCTGTCAGTTTATTATCATCCCTTATTTCTTACCTGGTCTTCCAGCCATTGCCTTTGGTCCTCTTCTGTCTCATATTCCCCTTGGCAGCCATGGTGCTTGTAACTTAGATCATGTCATTCCTCCACTTAGGTGTTCCAGAGGTCCTCATCTCACATAGACTAAAACCCCAAATCCTCGTATTGACAAAAACATGATTTTTCCTGTACTTTATCATCTGTCAGCCTTGACCTTGTTTGCTGCCTCCAAAGACTTGCTCAAATATACCCAGGTGTGTTCCCTCTCAGGATCGTTGTATTTTTACCTCTACATGAATATTCTTCCCTTGAATCTCTTCTGGTTCATTCTTACACCTTAAGTTTCTTATCGTAGAAACCTCAACTTTTTGTAAAATAATCATGCCCCCCCCTTGTCATTCCCTATCCTTACTCTGCTTCATTTTTTTTTTTTTAAAGATTTTGTTTATTTATTCGACAGAGATAGAGACAGCTAGCGAGAGAGGGAACACAAGCAGGGGGAGTGGGAGAGGAAGAAGCAGGCTCATAGCAGAGGAGCCTGACGTGGGGCTCGATCCCATAACGCCGGGATCACGCCCTGAGCCGAAGGCAGACGCTTAACCGCTGTGCCACCCAGGCGCCCCTGCTTCATTTTTTCTCACATCACTTCATCTTACATTTTATGTTTACTTGTTATGTCATTTCTGTGTTTGTCAATAGAATGTAAGCTTCATCAAAGGAGAACATTTATTTTTACTCCTCTATCCCCAGAGCATTGCCTGGCTCGGCACTCAAATATTAGTTGATCAAATGAATGAATGAATGCCAAGCACATCTTGGCATATTTGGTGTTGCAGAAGTAGTCAAAATGCTGTTCCTGGCTTCAAGAAATTTACATTCAGATTGTGGAGATAGACCGTTTTATAAATAATTGATATAAATGCTAAGTCATTAGGCAAGCAAGGTCATGGAAGAGTAAAAGGTTGAAGTTAAGAAGGCTTGCTGACATTTGCATCAGATTTTGAGGAGTACTTAATCATTATGAATTAATCATTATGGGCTGAGAGATCTACAGCAGAAGAAAATTTTAATAGTAGCAGAGTTAAAGGGAATCATTCCTGGATAATGAGTTTGGGTAATGAGTACAGAATTCATGGGGAGGCATGGTAATAACAATAAGCTGATATTTTGAGTATTTCTGTGCCTGGCATTCATTGTTCTGGAGTTACAGCAGTAAATATTACTCCAGCAAAACATTTATTCCTTTTGGGACTCTGTAAAGTATTTAGGCTAGTGAAGAAATTGAGGCACAGTAAGAATATAACTTCTCCAAAGTTGCATTGCTAGTATGTGGTAAGGCTAGGCCTCAAAGCTTGGTCCTAGAACCTAGAATGACACCCACTGTACCAACTCCATAAATTGTAAAGCTTGGTGGGGCCTAGATTGTGGAGAGTAAAAAGGAGTGTAATAGGAACTTTCTAAAGAGGTGCGAAGAATGAATGTCAGTTGGTGGAAGACTAGATTATTAAAGTATGCTGCATCCATACTATATAATTGATAAAGAATGAGGAATATTCTCCATGTGCTTGGTTATTGAGTATGTAAGTAATACATTGTTGAGTTATAAACTCAAGCAGAGTACCTGGGGTATGTTTTCATATTTATAAAAATCACCAAACCGTGTATATATTTCTTAAGTGCACAGGAAGTGAACCTGGAAAGATAAATTTTCAGAGAGTGTTTGTTGCTTGTTTGTTTGTTTGTTTAGCTAGCATCTACTATAAATATGTAAAAACAAATTAAAATGCCCCAAAACGTAGTGGGAAACAAGACAGACTGCTTCAGGTAAGTGTCCATGAAAAAGAAGATGTATAGAAGAGGAAATGTCCTTGGGGCGCCTGGGTGGCACAGCGGTTAAGCGTCTGCCTTCGGCTCAGGGCATGATCCCGGCGTTAAGGGATCGAGCCCCACATCAGGCTCCTCCGCTATGAGCCTGCTTCTTCCTCTCCCACTCCCCCTGCTTGTGTTCCCTCTCTCGCTGGCTGTCTCTATCTCTGTCAAATAAATAAATAAANAAAAAAAAAAAAAAAAAAAGAAGAGGAAATGTCCTTATATATTTCTTCATAAAGTCTTGACAAATGGATGTGTGCTAAGACATTGCCAAAAGCCACAGATTGAAAATGTAGTGTCTAACTATATTTTTTAAAAACTTTTTGTGTATACAACCCATTGGTTTTTAGTATATTCACAAAGGTGTACAACCATCACCAGTATAATTCCAGAACATTTTCATTATCCCCCAAAGAAACCCCTTACCCATTAGCACTTACTGCCTAGTCTCCCCTCCCCACCAAGTCCTAGCAAACACTAATCTTTATGCCTCCGTAAATTTGCTCATTCTGGAAATGTCCCGTAAATAGAATCATATAATATGTGATGTTTTTCCTCTGCCTTCTTTCACTTAGCATAGTGTTTTTAAGATTTATCCATGTTGGAGTGCCTGGCTAGTTCAGTCAGTAGAGCATGTGACTTTTTTTTTTTTTTTTAAGGTTTTATTTTTATTTGAGAGAGAAAGAGCACGAAGCGGGGTGAAGGACAGAGGGACCAGCAGACTCCTCACTGAGCTTGGAGCCTGGCATGGGGCTCAGTCCCAGGACCCTGAGATCATGACCTGAGCTGAAATCAAGAGACTTAGCTGACTGAGCCACCCAGGTGCCCTGATCTAGGGTCGTGAGTTAGCTTACTTAAATTAAAATATATATATATGTTGTAGCATTTATGAGTGATTCCTTTTAATGGTTTAATGGTTTAATATATTCCCTTATATGGTACATAATCTTTTATTTGTCCATCAGTTGATGGGACTTGGGTTTCTACTTTTTGGCTATTGTCAGTACTGCTCTCAGCATTCAGGTACAGGGTTTTTTTGTTTTTTATGAACATGTGTTTTCAGTTCTTTTGGATATATTGATAGGAATGTAATTGCAGGGTCTTATGGTAACTGTTTAACATCTAGAGGAATGTTAAAATTGTTTTCCAAAGTAGCTGCACCATTTTATATTTTCACCAGCAACTTGGTTACTTTTTCATTACAGTTATCCTGGTTGTTTTGAGAATGGTAGGCAGCTCATTGTGGCTTTGAGTTGCATTTTCAGGGGGCTAATGATGTTAGGTATTTTTTTATATGTATATTGGCAATTTGCGTATCTTTTTTGGAGAAATGTCTGTTCACATCCTTTGCCCATTTGGTAATCTTTTATTTCTTTATCAGTAACATCTGAAATTCTGTCTTCTTTTTATTTGTGCTCCTTTTTCTCTGGAGACGTGTCTTTATTTAGTCTTTTCATAGAACAACATTTTACTTTACTTTTGTGGCACATTATTTATTTGTCCCTACCTATGTGAAGCAAATTGTATAGAATGAAAACAAGTTACAGTGATAGCTCTTTTTTTTTTTTTTTTAAGATTTTATTTATTTATTGGACAGAGAGAGACACAGCTGAGAGAGGGAACACCAGCAGGGGGAGTGGAAGAGGGAGAAGCAGGCTTCCCACCGAGCAGGGAGCCTGATGCAGGCTGAGCCGAAGGCAGACGCTTAATGACTGAGCCACCCAGGCACACCTACAAGTGACAGCTCTTAACACCAGGATGATGAATTATTTCTCTGTTTTAGAGAGATAAAGTAAAAAGATTAACTTAAAAGCGTTTATGTTTTGTAGTTCTTATCTTTATGAGATGGGGTGCTCAGGGTTGAATTATTTGCTTTTGGAAATTATACTTTTTAAATTATAATTCTCTCTTGATTTTTGGTTACTTATAGTAATCCTATATCTGTTTGCAACTTTCAATGGGCAGTTAAATCTTTCTGGATGAAGGCACAATAAGAATGTTCCATTTAAATGACATATATTTCCCTAAGGAAGAAAAGAGTGGGTGTAGTAAGTTTATTTAAGCACTTATTGAGAACACTGTGTGCCAGGTTCATTGGGGTTTCATTTCTCTTCCTGTGTAACAAATACTAGAAAATACAGAGATAAATCCTGAAGTGGCTTTGGGAAACCTCTCAGTCAGGAGAGGTATTTTATCTGATGTTACCTATGAAAATTTCAGTAACAGCAGCACACAAGAATGAGGCATAAATAACCTTCAGATACATTACAGCTTGTTCTAAAATGCAAAGGTATGATAGTGAGCAAGGAAATGATTGTTTACCCTTCAAGTCTTTATTACTTGAATGTATCAGCCACGGCGTTATTGGAAGATGAGTTTTAATGAATCCTATTTTTTTTTTTTTGGGCTTTGTTTTGAGATAGAAAGAGGTTGAAAGAGAAACCTTTGCTGGTTATCATCCACAGTAGTTGTTCTTTTAATACCTCTCCTCCCCCACACATTCTGTGCTCACCCTCTCTTGTGTGTGCTCTCTCCCCCAGTCCTCCTCGCCCTTCCTCCTTGCCCCTCACTCCTTCCCCCTCAGTACCTTTTACTAACTCTTTTCCCCTGTCTTCCTGCTTTGTTTAGTTTGAAAAGAAATACATTAAGAGTCAGAATGAATGGAATAAGTTGTTTTTGTGTGTCTCCTGACCTGATGATAGTATTTTTATACTAAAAATTATTGCCCTCCTTTTTTCTCCCCAATACTAAGCATTTAAAGTTGTTGAGAGGGGCGCCTGGGTGGCTCAGTCGTTAAGCTTCTGCCTTTGGCTCAGGGCGTGATCCCGGCATTCTGGGATCAAGCCCCACATCTGGCTCCTCTGCTGAGAGCCTGCTTCTTCCTCTCCCACTCCCCCTGCTTGTGTTCCCTCTCTTGCTGGCTGTCTCTCTCTCTCTGTCAAATAAATAAATAAAATCTTTGGAAAAAATAAAGTTGTTGAGATTTCCTTAGGATTTTCATCATGCTTAAATGGTAGACTCCCTACTGGGTACATGTCAAAATTAGTAACTCAGTAATTGAGTGACTAGTTGTTAAGTATCTGCTGTGTACAGTCACTGTCCTACATTCTGGAAATGCAGTAGTGACGAAGACGAAGTTCCTACTCTTATGACATATATTCTGGTAAAGGAGGCTGATAATAAATATACGGATACAGATGCCGTGATTTCAAATAGGAGCAGATGCTATGAAGAAAAGAAGGTCATGTCATGGTAAGTGACTGCAGGGTGAGGGATAGGCCTTTGAAGAGATACCTAAGTTGAGATATGAGTGGTATAAGGAGTCAGCCATACAAAGAAGGAGCAGTATCTCAGGCAGACGTAACAGCTAATATAGAGGCCTTTGAGTTGATTTTTGAGGAGTAGAAAAGAACACCAGTGTGGATGGAGCTTGATTAAGAAGAGGATGGGATGATAAGAGTTCTGACGGTGCTAGGCAGGTACCTCGTCGTGGAGGGCCCTGTATGCCAGGGAAGAGAATGGATTTTATTCCAAATGCAATAGGGAGTCTGTGGTAGATTTTAAGTGAGAGAGGGCTAATAAGCAATAACATTCTCTTACATGTCCCAAGGCTGTTACCACATTCAGGGAGTCAAATATAGTATACTCTTACCTACTCTATGCTGTCTGTATTCAAGTTTCCTGACTGTCCTAAAACTGTGTTTTATAGCAACTGCTTTGATCCAGTTCAGAATTACACCTCGACATTTTGTTATTTATTGAGTGTCTTAATCTGCAACAATTCCTCAGCCTCTCTTTCACAGCGTTTGCATTCGTAAATAGTACATGTTCCTTGTTTTATAGACTGTCCCTAATTGATTGTTTCTTTATAATTCAATTCAGTTTATGCACTTCTGTCAAGAAAAATAATGTATCTATACAAATGTGATAAATCTGTGGCACATCGCATCAGAGGGTACTTGATGCTGTTTTGTCATTACTGGTAGTGTTGATTTTAGAGTACTTGGTTTAGGTGGGGTTTATCAGATTTTTCCACTATATTAGTTCTCTTTTTTAAAATTAAAAAATTATCGAACGTTTTGTGTAAATATTCTTTCTCCCAGCAAATTTTCACCAGTGGTGAAAATTAGTTACTATGATAGTTACAAAATGGTGATTTGCTATCATTCTACACTAAGTAGTTGGTTAGTTGGTATTCTGCCCAAAGAACTTTTTCTTATCTATTTATACGTGGATTCATGGATTCTCTCATTCAGTGTGTTATGTAGTTCACGACTATTTTTATTCCTTTGATAGTCAGAGTGTCCCAAATCTGGCCAATGAGAATCCTGTCAAGCTACATCCTATGCCGGTCCCTATGTCCCACTCACTGTCTGAGAACTTTTTTAGTTTTTGGTATAAGAGCTTCCACACTCATCTTGTACTTCCCTTGCCTTAGCCCTGAAATCAGCCTTTGTCTTTAAGAGCCTGATTCCTTTTAGTTAAAATGGTATTTAGCATTCAAGATCTGGGCATTAGATATGTTCATTGCTCCTGTAAATGTCATTGCTTCTAGACTTAGAGTTAAAAAATAGGTATGTTTAAATGATAAATTCATACTGACACTCTAATCCCAGTCTAATACCTAGGGTTCTTCTTTGCCTCCCCAGTTCCTTATTTCTGTCTCCCTTCTCTCCTAGTAGGAAACCTAACTACCAGCAGTATATTCCATATTTGTTGAGACATGCTTAAATAGCTTCAGAATTGCTGTACCCATACCACTATCAACAACAAATCTAAGTAAAGTTCAGTATTTCTACACAGTTCTCTTTAGACTGAGAGTAAATAAAATACTGAGCTTAAAATTTATTTGGATTAGTTCCTTTTTTTTGTATGTAATAATGGTATTCGTTTGATAATAAATACATTTTAATTTTTCTAGATGTTGCCAGTTTCCTCTTCATTGGAGATGAAGTGGTTTTTTTTTTCCCCTTACAGCTTTTTTGAGGTACATTTGATGCACAGTGAAGTACATTTATGCAAAGTGTTTGATACGTTTTGGCATGTATGCAAGGTTAATGATGGATATGTTCAGTGTAGTTTTTTTTAATTCCTCTTATTATGAGTGTATTTTTGTATGTGTAACAGCCATTTTTTTCTGTGAATTGAGTCTTATTTGTAGCATCTTCTGCCTTTTCAAGCAGGGCTATTCACTTTTTTCTTTATTTTTAAGAAGTTTTTAATGTATACTAGGGATATTAACTATATAATATCAGTAACTTACATAATAATGTAATGTCAGTAGTGCATCTATGTAGTATCAGTAATCTCAGATCCACTAGAACTACTTTGGTATAAGGTATGAATAATGAATCTAGTTTGTTTCCAAATGGTTATCCTGTTACGTCAACACTACTTTTTAAAAAATTATGCTGGAACAACTGGATGTTCATATAGAAAAGAATGAAACTGGACCCCTACCTCACACCATGTAAAAAAATGAACTCCAAATTGATCATAGACCTAAAATTAATAGCTAGAGCTATAGAAGTCTTAGAGGAAAACACAGGAGTAAATCTTTGTGGACCCAGCAATAGTTTTTTAGATATGACACCGAAAGCACTTGTGATAAAAGAAAAAATAAATTGGAATTCATCAAACATTAAAACTTTTGTGTTTCCAAGGATGCCGTCAAGAAAGTGAAAAGACTACCCATGAAAAGGAAGAAAATATTTACAAGTTTTCTTGAGTTCTCTGGAATGGCTTAGTTTTTTCCCTACTCCAAAATTAGGTTTTAGCTTTCTGTAGTCTTTCTAATCAATGACAACTTGTTCATCTGTTCCACTCCCTTCAGATTTCTCTCTTCCCCCTTTATTGTTTCTTGTAAGTGAATGTGATTTTGTGTCCTTATGTTATAGTCATTTTAGAGTGATTTTATGAAAATGATTTTATGAGAAATTTAATGATTTCCTCTCTTTTGTTTTTGTTTTTTTTTCATGCTTTGTAATTTTTTGTGAGTTCAACTTGTTTTAAACAGGTTTGTTGGGGCGCCTGGGTGGCGTAGTTGTTAAGCATCTGCCTTTGGCTCAGGGGGTGATCCCAGCATTCTGGGATCAAGCCCCACATCAGGCTCCTCCACTAGGAGCCTGCTTCTTCCTCTCACACTCCCCCTGCTTGTATTCCCTCTCTCACTGGCTGTCTCTCTCTGTCAAATAAATAAATACAAATCTTAAAAAAAATAAATAAACAGGTTTGTTTTCTTTCCTTCTTTCCTTATTCTTTCTAGTAAGGCAGTTTTGAAATTGCCCCAGCCTGAACTTCTGAAATCCTCAGCTCTGAGGAAAGTCTTAAAGTAGGGTCTTTTGGAGAAATTCCTCCAGTCCTTAAGCCAGGATGTGGTGGTCTTATTGTTGGTTGCACAGATATTTCTAATTTTTTTTTTTTTAAGATTTTGTTTATTTGAAAGGGAGAGCGAGAGAGTGCAAGGGCAGGGGGACAGAAAGGCAGACTCCCTGCTGAGCAGGGAGCCTGACCTGACACTGGATCATGACCTGAGCTGAAGGCAGACAATCAACCAACTGGGCCACTCAGGCGCCCCTGATATTTCTAATTCTTCCCGTCATTGCAGGCAATCTCTTTTCATTTGAAACTGGACTTGTGAATTGAGCTTTTTCAGCCTCTGTTCCTATCTGACACAGTACCCTGTTTTAAGTAGTGAGTCTGACTCTTGTTTACTCTCTCACTTGAGGTGTCTTCGGTTTCATTCCTCTCAGGGAGAGTTGGGTTTTTTACCTCAGTGCCTCTTTCCGCCTTCAGAGATTTCTGAGTTCCTCCTGCCTTGAGCCCCCGTTCATTAAGGGGAGTTGTTTTTGGAAAAGCCTGAATTCTCTGCTTTATCTTTCTTTTAATTACTGTATTCATTGTATTCATCTGTACAAGGTCAACTCTTCTTTTCCCTTTCTAGCCCTTCATTTGTACATTTAAGAATCATTTTTTTAAAAAGATTTTGTTTATTTATTTGAGATAGTGAGAGCGAGAGCATGAGCTGAGCGAGGAGACAGAGGGAGAGAGAGATGGCTCCCCACTGAGCAGGGGGCCCAATGCGGGCTCGGTCCTGGGATCGTGACCTGAGCTGAAGGCGCACACTGAACCGACCGAGCCACTCAGGGGCCCCTCGAATCGTCTTATTTTTAGTAATTGAAACATACTTTAAGTTACAAAAAGTCCAGTTCTAATCTTCTATCCAATTTAATGGTTTCCCTTCCCTCATTCTCATTTTGATAGGGATAGTGGTGGTTTTTTTTTTTTTTTTAAGATTTTGTTTATTTATTTGAGAGAGAGAGAGGCAGCACAAGCAGGGAGGAGCGGCAGAGGGAGAGGGAGTCGCAGACTGCGCATACGGCAGGGAGCCTGATGTGGGGCTCGATCCCATGACCCTGAGATCATGACCTGAGCCGAAGGCAGATGCTTAACCAACTGAGACACTCAGGCACTCCGGTTTGTTCTTTTAATCTTTACTTTCTCCTCCTAACCCTTGTGGTGCTTACTTTCAGGGTTGAGGAACAAGAAAGTTGAAAGGGGGCAGTTTTACTTGAATAATGCTGTTGTAATCTAGCATGGTGTCATGGCCTGTGTATAAGTCCGCTCTTTTGTACAACACTCATACATTTTTTTTCCCCAAAGGCCCCCGTAGAATCAATCACTTCCCCACATAGGCAGCATACTTCATATTTCACCTTTGGCACCACTCTTCTTTCCTTTATTCCTGGCTCAGCTCTTGCTCAAGAGTACACCTGTATTGTGTGGGTAATCTTACCTCGTTACCTTTTTCTCATGGGTGGAGTTCCATTGAATGGGCTTTAAGCAGGACTTCTACTTGGCCCAGGGGAGCACATGTATTTTTTTTTTCTCAACTTTTTATTTTTGGAAAACTTCAAACCCACAGAAAAATTGAAAGAATGGTGGATGAATAGCCATATGCCCTACCCCTAGATTTTCTACCTGTTACTATTTTACTTATTTGCTAATAACATTTATTTTCTTGGCTGAAGTAATTAAGGATCATAATGCAGACGTTATATTAGTACATCCCTAAATACTTCACCGTGTATCTCCAAAAATCAGACATTCTTGTACATATTTATCACACTCAAAGTTAAACAATGATATGATACTGTTATCTAATACATAGGTGATACTCAGATTTTCCCAGATGTTTCAATAAAAGCTGTTTATAGCTGTTTTTCTTCCTGATCCAAGATCCAATCAAGATTCGTTTTTTTTAAATATTTTATTTATTTATTTATTTTAGAGACGGGGGAGCAGAAGGAGAGGGACAAACAGACTCCACGATGAGTGTGGAGCCCAAAGCAGGGCTCAGTCCTATGACCCTGAGATCATGACCCAAGATGAAACCAAGAGTTGGATGCTTAACTGACTGAGCCACCCAGTTGTACCTTGTCCAGCTGCTGGTCTTTTTTCTCCATGTTATTAAGGTTGGCTCCAGTCAACTCACTGAATTTAGACGTCTCAATGCTAAAGGAGGCACTGCCCTGCATGGGAAATATATTTATATATGCTCCTAAACTTACATGTTCATGTATCAGATAACTCCCTGTGCTCGCTGACATAAGCCTAGTAGTTTCTGATATTCAGCAACCCCCCAACACAAAGTAAGTTGCCATTCTTCCCTTTCACAGGTTCTTTCAGAAACCTCCATTTACTTGATATGATTTTGCAAGACCCTACTCTCCTGCAGAGAAGAGAGATGTTAGAGTCCACTTGCGTCCTTTGAGTTTTCTGGCAGAATGTTTTTGTGGATTTGTCTTTTATGGTTTTGATAATGTGGCATTCTGAGATTCTTTTTTAGTAAGTTGTGCTCAGGTCTTTGAATGTGAGATGTATTAATTCTCTAGGACAACCATTACAACTGGGTAACAACCAGAAATTTTGTCTCACAGTTCTAGAGGCTAGAAGTCCAAGAGATCAAGGTGTAGACAAGATTCCTTGCTTCTGAGAGCTATGAGAAAGAACTTGTTCCATCCTCTCACTAGTTTCTGGTGGTTTGCTGACAGTCTTTGGATTGCAGAAGCATTCACCCGGTCTCTGCGTTCATCTTCATGTGGTGCTCTTCTTGTGTCGGTGTCTGTGTCCACTTTTCCCCCTTTTGTAAGGATGTTAGTCATATTCAGTTAAGTATTTACCCTACTCTCTGGTATGATCTCATCCCAAATTAACTAATTACATCTGCAGTCATCCTGTTTCCAAATAAGGTCACATTCTGAGGTACTGGGTGTTAGGACTTTAATGTAAGAATTTGGGGTGGGACACACATAATGTGGGTACACTTTAATCTCTGTTCTTCAGAAATTCTGAGACAGTCCAACATTCTTGTATATATGGGCTTTATTTAATTTCACATGAATGTTTTTTTTCTTAGTTTTGTATGTTACGGACTATTTGTGCCTCCCAAAGTCCATATGTTGAGAACTAATCCCCAGTGTGATGGTGTTTGGAGGTGAGGTTTTGGGAGGTGATAAGGTCATGAAGGTGAAGCCCTCATAAATGGGATTAGTGCTCTTATAAAAAAAGACTCCAAAGAGATCCCTCATGTACTCCTCTAGTTGTATGAAGATACACTGAAAAAAATGGTCTCTGAACTAGAAAGCCAAACTTCACCAGACACCAAATCTGCCAGTGCCTGTTCTTGGATTTCCCAGCTTCTAGAACTGTGAGAAACAAATTTCTGTTGTTGATAAGCCATATGGTCTATGTTATTTATGTTACAGAAGCCTGAATGGACTAAGGCACGTAGTGTGTAGTTAAAAAAACTTCTGTCATGTGTTCGTGTTGGAACCACAGGAGATGAACTACCACCAGTTATCACCATCTTTTGTCTAAAAACATTACTATCCACATCTTTAAATTTTTTTTTTATTTATAAAGATTTTTATTTGAGAGAATGTGTGCACATGAGTGGGGGAGGGGCAGAGGGAGAGGGAGAGAATCTCAAGTAGACTCTGCGCTGAGTGCAGAGCCTGACATGGGGCTCGGTCTCACAACTCTGAGATCATGACCTGAGCCGAAACCAAGAGTTGGACACTTAACCGACTGAAGTACCCAGGTGTACCCACATCTTGAGAATTTCAAAATTACATGAAGTATAGAGAATATATAATGAATTGCAATATGCTCAACAACCAGCTTCAACAAATTATAATATTCCAATATTTTTGCTTCGTCTGTTCTTCCTGTCACCACTATCACCTCTTCTTTCGATGATGTTTTTTAAAAAAAACAACAGGGGCGCCTGGGTGGCACAGCGGTTAGGCGTCTGCCTTCGGCTCAGGGCGTGATCCCAGCGTTAGGGATCGAGCACCACGTCAGGCTCCTCCGCTAAGAGCCTGTCTCTTCCTCTCCCACTCTCCCTGCTTGTGTTCCCTCTCTCGCTGGCTGTCTCTCTCTCTCTCGAATAAATAAATAAAATCTTTAAAAATAAAAAAATAAAAAAACAACAACCCAAATGATACCGATTCACTCTTAGGGAAGATAACAATTGGAACAATGGAAAAAGGCTTGAAAACAAGCTAATGAGATGGTTTTACACTAAGAGATTTTTATAGTTTTAGTGTTAAAGATGAAAAATGCCTGAAATGTCTTTGCTCCAGTGGTTTCAAATTAGTTTTAGCCAAGAAATCCTTTGAATTAAATTTACCTGGAATTCTAAATAAACGTCCATAAGAAGATCATTGTGAGGAGACCAAAACAACACCACCATTTCCATACCCGTAGGTAAGTCCCATGTGTCTGGAATCCTTTGAGCTCTGTAGAACACATTTTGAAGGTCAGGGTAAGTGATTTGTCCAAAGTTGTACAGCTGGGTGGTTGCAGAGATAGGAATTGCTATACAGATCTCTTGTACAGAAAGTCTCTTTGTTTTTATTACACATTTTTCAAAAGAATTTTTGCTTACTTGGATCCCTGACACAAGATACGTAAGTGAAACATGGACTTCATTCTTCTAGGAAAAGCATGTTCTGAAAGATGGCCGTTCCTTTGCTTTGCTCTAACTCAGTATTAGATCAACAAAATGGTCTAAGCTTTGAGCTTTCCCACAGCAGAGGAATTGGGTTGAGAGTTCTTTAAAAAAACAATACATTTAGAATACGTTGGGTTTGTAAATAGAATTGTTTTCTTCATTTTAGTTTCTTGTTCATTGCTAGTGTGCAGATATACAGGTGATTTTTATATATTGATCTTTTATCTTGCAACTGTGCTGAACTAGCTAATCTCTAGTTTCTAAATTCTGAGTTTAGCTAAGGTTTTTTTTTTTAAACTTTATTGAAGCATTTTTATATATTATAAAATTCATTTGTTAAGTGTACAATTCCATGATTTTTAGAAATGTATGGAATGGTACAATCATCACCACGATCCAGTTTTAGAATGTTTTCATTATCCCAAAAATTTCCCTTGTGCTGGTCTACACTTAAGTAATGCTCCTACCCTCCCACTCCCTCAGGCAAGCACTGATCTGCTTTCAATTTCTATAATTGCCTTTTCTAGACATTTCATGTAAATGGAATTACACAATATGCAGAGATTTATGTCTGGCTTCTTTAACATAATGTGTTGTCTTTTTTTTAAAGAATACTGTTTTTATTATTTATTTATTTTTAGGAAAAGGGGGAGAGAGGGGAGGGACAGAGGTAAAGGAAGAGAGAGCATCTTAGGCAGGCTCCATACCCAGCGCAGAGCCCGACATGGGGCTCAATCTCACAACCCTGAGGTCATGACCACAACCCTGAGATGAAGCTGAAATCAAGAGTTGGATGCTTAAACGACTGAGCCACTGAGCTGTGCCTAACAGTGTTTTTGAGGTTCATCCATGGATCCTGGTCTGTTCTTTTAATTGCCAAGAAGTAGTCCATTGTACAGATATACACAGCTTGTCTATCTGTTCACAAATTGGTGGAAATTTGGATTGTTTTCATGTTCGGGCTACTATGAATACTGTTATGAACATTTTTGTACACGTCTTTGTGTGAACGTGAGGTATCATTTCTCTTGGATAGACTCCTAGGAGGAAAATTGCTGGATTGTATGATAAATTTACATTTTAACTTTTCGAGAAATTGGCAAACTGTTTTCCGGAGTGGAAATGCATGAGGACCCCATTGTCTCCACATCTTCTCTAACACTCGTTATTTTGTCTTTTTGATTATAGCCACTGTAGTGAGTGAATAGTGGTGTCTCATTTTGGTTTTGATTTGCATTTTCCTGAGGACTGGTGATATTGAGAATCTTTTCATGTGCTTATCAGCTATTTCTAGATTGTGGAGAAATGTCTATTCAAACTTTTGCCCATTTTTATATGGGTTACTTGTCTTTTTATTACTCTTTTAAGAGTTCTTTGTATATTTTGGATTCTTGTCCTTTATCAGATTTATGATTTACAACAATTTTCTCCTAATCTATGCCTTCTCTTTTCACTTCCATATCGTATCTTTTTTTTTTAAGATTTTATTTATTTATTCGACAGTGATAGAGATAGCCAGCGAGAGAGGGAACACAAACGGGGAGTGGGAGAGGAAGGGGCAGGCTCATAGCAGAGGAGCTGGATGTGGGGCTCGATCCCATAACGCTGGGATCACGCCCTGAGCCGAAGGCAGACGCTTAACCACTGTGCCACCCAGGCGCCCCGTATCGTATCTTTTTTTTTTTAATTTTTTATTATGTTATGTTAGTTACCACACAGTACATCTTTAGTTTTTGATGTAGTGTTCCATGATTCATTGTTTGAGTATAACACCCAGTCCTCCATGCAATATGTGCCCTCCTTAATACGCATCACCGGCCTATCCTTTTTTTTAAGATTTAATTTCTTTATTTCATTTGAGAGCGAGAGAATGTGCATGAAAGCAGGGGAGGGGCAGAAGGAGAGGGAGAGAGAGAGAATCTCAAGCAGACTCTCTGCTGAGTGCAGAGCCCTATGTGGGGCTGGATCTCATGACCCTGAGATCATGACCTGAGCTGAAACCAAGAGTTGGATGCTTAACAAACTGAGCCATCCATGCACCCTTACCCCCATATAGTGTCTTTGGAAACTCAAACATTTTATTGTGATAAAGTTCAGCTTCTCAGGTTTTTTTCTTTTATGTATTGTACCTTTGGTGTCATATCCTAAGAATATTTTGCCAACCCAAACTCAGAGATATTTTTCCCCTATGTTTTTATCAGATATTTGCAGTTTTAGCTCTTAATGCTTAGGTCTGTTATCCATTTTGATTTAACTTTTATGTATGGTGTGAGGTAAAGGTCTAACTTCATTTGCATATATATTTAGTTGTCTTGGTACCATTTTTTGAAAAGATTATTCTTTTCTCCATTGATTTGTGTTGGCAAAAATCAACCATAAATGTAAGAAATTCTGAGCTTTCAATTCTTTTCTGTTGATTTACATGTTTATCTTTGTGTTGGTACTACTCTGTCTTGGTTACTGCAACTACAGTAAGTTTTTAAATCAGAGGGTATATATCCTCCAACTCTTATTATTTTTTTTCAAAAGGCTATTCTAGCTTTTTTGAATTTCTCTGTACACAATTTTAGGATTGGCTTATCAGTTTCTACAAAAAAGCCTGCTGGAAATTAGATTGTGAATGCCTTAAGTTTGTAGATGAGTTTGGAAAGAATTGCCATCTTGACAATATTAGTGTTCCAATCCATGCACATGAAATGTCTTTTCATTTATTTAGATCATCATTTATTTATTATAGATTTAAGTGTACAAGTCCTGCCTGTCCTTAATTAAATTTATTCTTAAGTTTTTATTCTTTGTGATATTATAAATGGAATTGTTTTAATTTCAGCTTCCTGTTGTTCATTGCATAGTATATAGATATACTTGATTTTTGTATGTTGATCTTGTATCCTTCAACTTTGCTGAACTTATTTATCACTTTCTAGGATTCTAGGAAATCTAGGATTCTATCAACTGCATGTAAAAACCTCTTTCTTTTTACCTCTTCCCTTCCCGCTGGGTACCGTTGATTTACTTTTCTTGTCTTTTTTTTTTTTTTCTTTTATTCTTACTGCATAAGTTAGAACCTTTATTACAGTGTTGAGCAGAAGTGGGAACAGTGAACATCCTTGTCTTGTTTCTGTCTTATGGAAGAAAGCATTCAGTAATTCATCATTAAATGTGATCTCAGCTGTTGGTATTTTGTAAATTCCCTTGTCAGATTAAGGATGTTCTTATCTATTCCTCATTTGTTAAGAGTTTTTACCATGAATGGTGTTGAATTTGTCAAATGCAATTTCTGCCTCTATTGAGATGATCATGTGGTTTTCTTCTGATAATATGATATATTACCATAATTGATTTTGGAATGTTAAACCAACTTTGCATTCCTTGGGTAAATCGCACTTGGTCATGGTAGCCAATCCTTTTTATTTCTTACTTAATTTCTTGTTATATCTTTGGTATGATACAGTGTTATGTAGTACTGGTCTCCTAGAATGAGTTAGGGAATGTTGCATCTTCCTCTGTTTCTGAAATAGTTTTTTGGAGATTGACATTGTTTATTCTTTTAAATATTTGATAGAATTTACCAGGGAAGTCATTTGGGCCTGAGTTTTTCTTTGTGAGTTTTTTAATTACTGATTCAATTTTTTATATGTGTCTATTCAGATTTTTTGTCTTCTGTAGTAAGCTTTGGTCATTTGTATCTTTCAAGTTTTTCCATATCATCTAAGTTGTTGAATTTATTGGCATAAAGTTTCTAATGTTCCCTTATACCATTTTACTTATTTATTTTAAAGTAAGCTCTACTGCCAACATGGGACTTGAACTCACAACCCAAGATCAAGAGCTACATGCTCCATTGACTAAGCCAACCAGGTGTCCCTCTTATACCATTTTAATATATGTAGGGTCTGTAATGATGTCCCCTTTTTCATTCCTGATATTGGTAAATATGTGTTCTTTTTTTCCTTATCAGTTTAGCTAGAGGTTTTCAATTATGTTGAGCTTCTCAAAGAACTAGCTCTTGGTTTAATTTGTTTTCTCTATTGTTTTTCTTCTTTTGATCTTTATTATTTTCTACCCTCCTCTTCCTTTGCATTTAATTTGTTCATCTCTTTGTAGTTTATCAAAGTATAGCCTTAGGTCACTGATTTGAGAACTTTCTTCTTTTCTAATATAGATAATTTGTACTATAAATAATTCCTTTAAGTATTACTTTAGTGGGATCCTACAAATTTGAATATGTTATGCTTTTCTTTTTTTAATAATATTTTTTATTATATTATGTTAGTCACCATACAGTACATCCCTAGTTTTTGATGTCAAGTTCCATGATTCATGTTATGCTTTTCATGTTAAGGGCTGTTCTCTGCTCTGAACTCTACTCTGATATCAATATATTCAGTCAGGTTTTCTTTCAACTAGTGTTAACTTGATTTAGCTTTCTCTATCATTTTTTTATTTTCACTTTTTAATTTCTTTTCTATATTTTTAATCTCTTTGTTCGTATTTAAATTGTTTAGATAGGCAGTATCTAAATGTTGCTTTATTACAATATAATTCACATGCTATAGCATTCACCATTTAAAGTGAACATTCACTGTTTTTAGTACATTCATAGGATTGTGCAGCCTTTATCACAGTTTTATTTTAGGACATTTTGTCCTCCTAGAAAAAACCCCATACCCTTTAGCAACTGTTTTGATCAGTTCCTGTTCACTCTTACAGGGGAAGGATCTCCTACCCTAAATATTACAAAATGGCTGAACATACAACACCCAACACTGGCCAGATGAGATAGACAGCAATTTGTTAGACACATATACTCATAGCTCAAGGGAGAGGAAAGCCTCACAACATACAGGGCCATGTGGTTGTTCTACTTGGGAGCAAAGTGAATAAGCATGAGCTGTGGGAGGCAGGCTTCATAGTAACGTGAGGATGAGGTGACCCCTGGTTCCCAGCAGAAGATGTGACTGCTTGTTTGAGTAATTTCACAGGCAGGCAGGGAAGTAAAACTCATTAAGTTAAGAACCAGGTAGAATGCAGCTGATACAACTAGATGGGCAACTTTTCTTTTCTTTTCTTTTTTTTAAAGATTTTGTTTTTAAGCAATCTCTACACCCAATATGGGGCTCAAACTCAAACCCCAAGATTAGGAGTCGCATGCTCTACTGACTGAGCCAGCCAGGCACCTGGGATCTTTTGCACTGGATGGGAGTGTGGGGGGTGGATATCTGGTAAGAGTAGGGGAATGTTTGATTAGGTGTTTGGGGCCCTGTGAGGCCCAAGGTGTCAAGGATGCACTTAATATTGAATCTTAGTTTCATGGCTTACACCACAGCAGTCAGTCTGCATTCTGCTCCTACTCTTCCTCCAGCCCCTGGCAGCCACAAATCTACTTTCTGTCTTTATGGATTTGCCTATTCTGGATATTTCACATAAATGGACTCATAGGTGGTATTTTGTGTCTGGCTTTCCTCCCTTAACATCATGTTTTCAAGGATCATCCATGTTGTAGCATGTGTCAGTACTTCACACATTTTTATTGCTGGTCAGTATTTCATTCTGTGGTTATACCACACTTTATTCCTCCCTTCCTCAGTTGATGGGCATTTGAGTTGCTTCCACTTTTTGGCTGTTGTGAATAACGCTGCTGTGAACATTTGTGTACACATTTTTTTGTGGATGTATGTTTTTGTTTTTCTTTGGTATATGCCTAACTTTTCCTTGTTGATAATTTTTTTTTTCAGTGATTTCAAGATGTTCCCCTTCTGCCCTCCAGCGTGCATTATTTCTGTTGAGAAATCTGCTGTTATCTTTATCTTTATTCCTTTGAACATATAATGTCTTAGGGTGCTTTTAAGATTTTATCATTTGTTTTAAGCAGTTTGATTATGATGTGCTTTGGTGAGTTTCCTTCATGTTGCTTGTGTTTAGGGTTTGTTGAGATTCTAGTATCTATGGGTTTACAGGTTTCATCAAATTTAGAAAAACCTCAGCCATTATTTCTTTAAAAATTTGTTTGGTCCCATTCCCACTTTGGGACTCCAGTTATTTATACAGTGCACTGCTTGAAGTTGTCTCACAGCTAACTGATATTCTTTTCATTTTGGAGGGATTCTTTTCTCTGTTTTATTTTGTATAATTTCTATTGCTGTGCTTTCAAATTCAGTACCTTTTCTAATGTCAAATCTGTCAATCCCATTCAATATATTTTTCATCTCCATTATCTCAAGAAGTTTGATTTGGGTCTTTTATATGTGTCTGCTTAACTTCGTGAACATATGGAATACAGTTACAACTGTTTTAATGTCTTTCTCTGCTAATTCTAATGTTAGTTTCTATTGATTGATTATTCTCTTCGGTATAGGATATCTTTGTCTCTTTGCATTCTTGGTAATTTTTCAGTTGATGCCCGACATTGTGAAATTTGCTTTGTTGGATGCTAGATAATTTTATATTCCTCTAAATCATCTTGAGCTTTATATTAAGATGCAGTTGTTACTTGGAAACAGTTTGGTCCTTTCAGGTCTTACTTTTATGAAGTGTTAGGTGGGTCTGTTGTTATTATTCTCCACTATTGAGGCAAGACCTTTCTGAATATTCAGTGCCTTGTGAATTATGTGTTTTTACAGTGTGGAAAAAGGCATTGTGGCCCACTGTGAGTGCCACTAGTTCTTTCCCCAGCTAAACGGAGAGAGGAAATTCTGTTGGATGGCTCTTTCCCCAGCCTCAGGGAGTTTCCTCACACTTATTCTCTGATCATTGCTCTGCTGGAATACTTGAGGGGGACCTCCTCAGATCCTCAGGATTCTCTCCTTGAAGTCCTGCTCTCTCCTTTCTGGTACTCTGTCCCATGAACTCTGGCTTCCTTAGTCTTTCTAGACTCTCAGCCTCATCTTCTCATCTAAGGGACTCCTCCATGTTCTGCCTCATTTCATCTTTTCTGCACCACTGCATGGAAATTCCCTCAAGGCTGTCATAGGGCCTCCCTTTTTTGTTTCCTGAATCTCTGTTATCTGGTGTCTAAATATCTTGAAAATAGTTTCTTTTTTTCCCCTTAGGTTATTTCAGGGTGGAGGAGATGCTAAATCTAGTCCCTCTTGCACTGTTTTTGGTGGAAAAGAAGTTTGCCCAAAAGGTTTTGAGAGATGATTAAACCAGTTGGGACACGACCTCTTACATGGACTTTTTTTTTTACAACAGATATTTTTGTTAGTATTTAAATTCATGATAAATTTCTTGGTCTAAGTTAGTTTTCTTTCACCCTTACAGCTTGCCTCTGAATATTGATTTGCTAGATAGTCCAGACTTATTGGAAACAACCATTGATGATGTAATTGGGACACCTGACACTCTGGAAGTACCCCAACCGCCAGATGAAGTTAACATAGTCACCAGGCAAACTGGATTGGAAGGAACTAAAGAGGAATGCGGGAGTAAGTAATGTTCTATGTGACATCAGGGACAACTTCTTATTTCACAACTCTTAGCTATTTAAATCTGTTCCTTCAAGAATATTTTATGCAATAGTTGAATTTTAAAATTTAATGAAGAATAGTTATGCCTTCTTTTTGGCTTGAGGGTCCATTGAAATAGTTAAGATCACATAATTAGGACGATTAAACATTTGTAACATTTATAAGTCATTAAACATTCATGAATTTTCAGACTTGCTTTTTACTTTGTTTCTTGGGTGAAAATTAAGAGAAAAAAGGTTTCTGAAAGATTTTCTATAGCACAGGATTTAATAAATGTTGGGATATTCCATTGGCTCCTCGAAAGTATTTTGTTATTAATGAGGGGTGTTGTTGCCTGGACCTGTAAAAATGCATAATCCAGGAAGAGTGCTGCTTTTCTTAGTTTTTTGAAAGGTTAAAAGGCAACAATGAATTGCATATTGAAAATCTCTATGTATTTGTGAATTTGATTTGATAATAAAGCATAACTTGCCTTTAAATAGGAGCTTTCTGTTGAATCTCAGTGTAGTATGTGTTCATTTAAAAGCACCTTGTATTTATGTGGCTATTGCCAATTTTGATTTCTATCACTAAAGTCAGACACCATCTTTAAACAACTCATATGGAACTGCCAGTGAGTATGCTGTTGTCTCTGAAGAGCATAGAATACAGCAATAGTATGTAGTGATTTAGAATCCAAAGTGTTAATGAAAAGTTACTCAGGGCTTCTGGTTAACAGAACATGCTTAAGTACTACTGGTAACTGGCTTTAAAAATTTATTCCTTTGTTCCTTAAGTAATCACTACAAATAAGGCAGTGAAGCAAATGTTCTTAGCCAGAAGCAGGACCAGCTTAATACAGAGTATTTCCAGGGTTAAAATAAAAACAGTCTTCCTTACAGAGGTGGTAATATTGATTTTATATATATGTTCCATTTTGTATCCATATACGAATGCAAAAAAAATGTTTCCTCTCTTTCAGTGCTGCCATAGCATAATGTTAGCAAACCGCATTTATTTAGCATATACTTTCCAGGAAATTGTTTTGGTTTTAGAGAACATAGTAGGATGAACTAGGAAAATGCCTAGGAAAGAAAGGAGCAAGTAAAATATAGTAACTCTCCAAATATTTGAAAGCCTGATCTATCAAGGAAATTATTTTGTGGTGCTGTATTGGTGAATCTTGGATCAGCAACTTCAAAGGATAGGGAAGCAGATTTAAAATCGGTATAGAGGAGACTTAAGAATCTTTATGCCATATATCAGAAATAGATACCTAATAGTAAGTGAGCCCCCTCATTACAGAAGTTACTCAAGCAGAGCTTAAATGACATTAAAGTTGTGGTAGAAGAAATTATTGTGTAGTGTGGAGGTTTCATTAATAAGTCTTAGTTCAGATTTATAACATTTGTTTGAAGTCATTCAGTGAAAATAATTAGAGTGTTTTGATATTAAGAATTAAGGTCTTATAATCCTGGTATCCAATTTATTCTGTATTTTCTTTTGGCTATAATGTCAAAATCTTGATTCACATGGGTAAGTAGTTTATTTATAATTAGTAACTTAAAAAAAAAATAGCTTATCCTATTATTTTAGGATTTTCCTTAGCCAAACGGAAGTAATGCCAGAAGCTTTATTTCCACCAGAAAACCCCCCAAAACCCCTTTTGGGGTTTCAATTTTTGGGGGTATTTATTGGCATAAGCTATTTGTAGTCTCAACATCATTATGTTAAAATTTAGTATTGCATAATTTGAAGCATTAAAAAAACCAGAAGGGGAAAAAAAAACACAAAACCAGGAGATGGCAATTAAGTATGTAAATGGGGGTACCTGGGTGGCTCAGTTGGTTAAATTTCTGACTTTTTTTTTTTTTAAGACTTTATTTATTTATCGGACAGAGAGAGACACAGCAAGAGAGGGAACACCAGCAGGGGGAGTGGGAGAGGGAGAATCAGGCTTCCCGCTGAACTGGGAACCTGATGCAGGGCTCGATCCCAGGACTCTGGGATCATGACCTGAGCCAAAGGCAGACACTTAACGACTGAGCCACCCAGGTACCTCAAGTTTCTGACTCTTGATTTCGGCTCAGGTCATGATCTCACCTGAGATCGAGCTCCACGCTGGGTGTGGAGCCTGCGTAACATTCTCTCCCTGCCCTTCCCCTTTCCCCCTCTTAAAAAGAAGTATGTAAACGAGTATGGAAGATTTTGTGAATATCAGTGTTGAATTCGTGATTTTCAGTTTTGTACATTAAAATTACCTGGAAAATTTTAAGAACTACCAGTATCAGAAAACTACCTCTGGAAATTCTGTTATCATGGTTTTAGGATCAGCTCTGGGAATCAGTATTCATTCCTTAAAAGCTCCACATCTGATTCTAATGTGTAGCCAAGAGAGGGATCCACGGAATTAATTAATGAACACTTTTATAAGATCTCTTTGACGAGGAGAAAATGATTTCATAGTTTTTCCCTCCCTTTTACTGGATTAAATAGAAATTACTAGGCATTCAACAGCTTTTTTTTTTTTGTCAAGTGACAGTGTAAAAATTTAAACTCATACCAAATTCATCCGTGCACGATAAGATTATTAGAGTGGTTAATTTTTTTTTTTTTGAAGATTTTTTTTGTTGGGTGCCTGGATGGCTCAGTCAGCTAAAGCATCTGCCTTCGGCTTAGGTCAGGATCATAGGGTCCTGGAATTGAGTCCCACATCAGGTTCCCTGCTCTGCGGGGAGTCTGCTTCTCCCTCTGCCCCTCCCT
This sequence comes from Ailuropoda melanoleuca, assembly GCF_002007445.2. Classification (NCBI taxonomy): domain Eukaryota; kingdom Metazoa; phylum Chordata; class Mammalia; order Carnivora; family Ursidae; genus Ailuropoda; species Ailuropoda melanoleuca. The sequence goes on along the minus strand of NC_048219.1, from coordinate 99,552,644 downwards.
CTGCCCCTCCCTCCACTCGTTCTCTCTCTTTCTCTCTCAAAGTAATAAATAAAAATCTTTTAAAAAAATATTTATTTGAGAAAGAGAATAAGTGAGGAGAAGGGCAGAAGGAGAGGGAGAAGCAGGCGTCCCAGTGAGCAGTGAGCCCAATGCAGGGCTCCATCCCAGAACCCCGGGATCATGACCTGAGCCAAAGGCATACACTTAACCTACTGAGCCACCGAGGCGCCTCTAGAGTGGTTAATTTAAATAGAGTTCATTTAAAGCTGAATTGTATTTAATATATTATCTTTTCAATGGTTAGAGAAATTTATTTGTAAATAAATTTATTTTGCAGCTAGGCAGAACATTATAAAGACAAAAGGCTTGTCCGGCATTACATCTTGTGTTATCAATACATACTCTGTTGAATCAGTGAATGAATAAATGTATGTCCTTCACCTGTTTGCTCCACAGAAGTGTAGTTTTAGGCAGTGTATAGTCAGGGCCAAGGAAAGGAAGTGGCGAAGTACTGAGGTTTGACAGGAGGAGCTTGCATTGGGGTTATGGAAGGATCTTGTCACAGGTGTTCTCTGCCTTTTCTTGGTATATTTTGGCTTGTAAGACTTCTTTTTTTTTTTTTTTTAAAGATTTTTTTTTTTTAAATTTTTTTTTTNGGGGACACAAGCAGGGGGAGTGGGAAAGGAAGAAGCAGGCTCATAGAGGAAGAGCCTGATGTGGGGCTCGATCCCATAACGCCAGGATCGCCCTGAGCCGAAGGCAGATGCTTAACCGCTGTGCCACCCAGGCGCCCCTTGGCTTGTAAGACTTCTTAACCACACATGCTATTGAGATTCCATATCTAGTGGCTTTCTACTAGTGATGTAAATACAAGGCAGTATTCCTGTAATTTAGGTTAACTCCTAAATTAATAGTTACCTGGTTGTGGAAAGAAAATATATTTATCCTGTGGTCTTATGGATTATTCCATTTAATTTTTGGTAACTGGTATTGGGAAAAAAACTTAAGTGTATTCCTTCACACAGCTGTGACAGCCTGGCAGACTAAGAGGCCATGTTGCCATTTTTTTCCAGCATTAAAAGATGCCTCACAGAAGCTCAAACACCTCCAGATGGAAAGCGGTCCGTTGCCGTCTTCTCGTCCCAACATTGATGTCAACATCAACAGTCAGGTATTCAGATTTCTCCTTTGTATGCCTGCACACATCTCCAGACCTCCTAGAAATCCCTGCTTTCCAAAGCTGGTACTTTCTCTTTCCTTTTTCTGGGGAATGTGTGTGTGCCAACTTCTTTCAGACCTATTTCAAAGGCACAATTCATGGATGTTCAGGAGGAAAGGAGGAAACTCGGGCAGTGATAGGAACTGTAAGGTCATGTCCTGAGTGTTTTTCAACATTCATGCAAAGTGTTGTGGCTGCTTTAAACTTGTTATTTTGATTTAGCCCATCCTTTTCCTAATTCTGTTCAATAGGTCTTGATGTAGTTGTAGATTCTGTAATTTCAAAATTATAGAAGGATTTGAGGCACTTGGGTGGCTCCGTTGGTTGAGCATCTGACTCTCGGCTTCAGCCCAGGTCGTGATCTCAGTGTCCTGGGATCAAGCCTGGCAGTAAGTGGGGAGTTTGCTTGAGATTCTCTCCTCCCTCGGTTCCTTCCCCCCACGCCCTGAGTGCACTCTGTCTCTCTCAAATAAATAAAGACAAAAATAAAATTACAGAAGGATTTGTTTGAAAAGGAGCTGCTGTGTCATATAAACAGGGAAGAGAATGGAACTTGAGATGCTTCAGCTTTGTCCTTCATAACTTTCACCACCCTGTGCCCTTGGAGTTTTAGGTGTGGGGTGGGGGGGTGCATACAAAGTTAACCAATTAAACTTAAGTTAATTGTTTGAGTCTAATTCAAAATTTTTCTTAAATAACTTAGAGGGATAATTAAAGTAGAATGAGATAAAAATAATTCATTGTATCTACTACTAGATGTCCCTACTAAATGGAAGAGTAAATTTTAGATAATGATCTAGAGACACCCTTTTTTCCCTATATATAGACAACAGATAACAAGGATCTATTGAATGAATTTTGTTTTGATTTTAAAGAGGAAAAGGAACCAGCTGATTTGCAGTGTTGTTTCATCCTTGGATAACTAACTGGATTTCTTCAGAGACCAGGATGATGTAAAAAGTGATTTTCTTCTTTCTTGTCATTGTTCAAGCTGTCCTTTTGAATCCAAGTTGTTGTTTTTTTTCTTTTTCTAATATGTTTTTGCTTAGAAATGTCTTTTAGAAGCTGATTAAATTCCAGAAAGACTTTCATTTTCCTTTTTTTTTTTTTAAAGATTATTTTTTTGTCATAGAGAGAGAGTGAGATAGTACAAGCAGGGGGAATGGCAGGCAGAGGGAGAAGCAGACTTCCCGCAGAGCAGGGAATCTGATGTGGGACTCAATTCTAGGACCCTCTGATCATGACCTGAACCGAAGGCAGATGCTTAGCCAACTGAGCCACCCAGGCATCCTAAGACTTTCATTTTCATGTGTATTCAATATTTTTCAATTATATTTGTGTGTTTGCTTTCATATTGTCAATTGTTTTACTATCTGTGTAGGTGGAGGAATACAGGGTCAGAGACAGAAGAGTTAATTGAAAACTTTAGATGAAAGCTTTAGATGGTTAACAATAAGAGAAAAATTTAATGGAGGACTGGAATGATCTTGAAGGAGAATGATGACTGGTGAATCTTGGTGGGCATAAGGTGGGGGAAGAGAAGTGATTTTCTGTGACACTGGAAGGGAGTTCATGGAAATCCACTGAGCAGCTGCGTGTTTCTTTTCTAAAATTCCCTGCATGTCTCGTTATAATATAACTGAGCCTCCAAAGCAGAGAATCTGTTCAATTACTCTCGTAGTCTTGAAAAAAGAGGAGTGTGGGTTCAGGATAGGAAAGGGAGTGTAAGAGTGGGTTAGGTAAAGGACAGTGTGCCATCAAGGAACATTCTGGGATTCACATAGCTAGGAAAAATAATAGCTAATATTTAGTGAGAGCTTATTCAGTGGCAGGCAGGAATAACAAGAAAGAACTTGGTGTTGTACTAAAAACTAAGAGACATCTGACTACCTTACCTTATGTCTTTACAACCCGAGTGTTGTATAAATGTTGATTCATGTTTTATTTATATGACACACATTTTTAATCCAGTTTGATTTCTCTACCTCTACCATCAGTAGATCATGTTTGCTTAGGGAATGCAAATTAATTGTAATAATCAGCTTTACTAACAACAGTAATCTTAGGATGAAAAACCTGAAAATAAAATACATTGTTCTAAAGCAAAGTATCAGTTTTGGATGATTAGCTCTTAAGGATTGTATAACCGAGAAGCTCTAAGCGTTAGGTTTAGACTAGCACTACTGGCAGCAGAGTTGACTTCACACTCATGTCTTGAGAACCTGTTTTAGAGGGATCTCATGCCATGTGAGTCCTGCATTATCCGGATTGATGCAGTCACTTGATGTTCTAATACACTGTTGATTCAGGTCTACAAACGTGTTTATTGTTTACTTTGAGGGGCACCTGGGTGCCTCAGTCGGTTAGGCATCTGCCTTTGGCTCGGATCATGATCCTGGAGTCCTGGGATCAAGCCCTGCATTGGGCTCCCTGCTCATCAGGGAGTCTGCTTCTCCCTCTGCCCCTCGTCCTGCTCGTGCTCTCTCTCTAATAAATAAATAAAATCTTAAAAAAAAACACAAAAAACCTTTGTGTATATTTAGTAAAAATATAAGGCAAACTGTGCCTAATCTTCTAAAGCAGAATTCCTAACCTGCAGATAATGAATCTATTTATGAATAATTATGAGGAGGACCTTAAACTCTATAAAATTGAATATATATATATATATATTTTTTTTTTNTTTTATTTATTTGACAGAGATAGAGACAGCCAGTGAGAGAGGGAACACAAGCAGGGGGAGTGGGAGAGGAAGAAGCAGGCTCATAGCAGAGGAGCCTGATGTGGGGCTCGATCCCATAACGCCGGGATCACGCCCTGAGCCGAAGGCAGACGCTTAACCGCTGTGCCACCCAGGAGCCCCATATATTTTTTTTTTTAAGAATTTGTTTATTTGACGGAGAGAGAGCACAAGCAGGCAGAGCAGCAGGCAGAGGGAGAGAAGCAGACTCCCTGCTGAGCAGGGAGCCTGATGCAGGGCTCGATCCCAGGACCCTGAGATGACCTGAGCCTAAGGCAGATATTTAACCTACTGAGCCACCCAGGTGCCCCTTGAATACATATTCTTGTCATTGATTCATTCATGTATTTTTTTTTAAAGATTTTATTTATTTATGTGACAGAGAGAGAGACAGCCAGCGAGAGAGGGAACACAAGCAGGGGGAGTGGGAGAGGAAGAAGCAGGCTCATAGCGGAGGAGCCTGATGTGGGGCTCGATCCCACAACGCCGGGATCACGCCCTGAGCCGAAGGCAGACGCTTAACCGCTGTGCCACCCAGGCGCCCCTGACTCATGTATTTTTTCTAGAAAGTGTATCCTTATTTTGTTAAATTCTTAAAATGGTCCATGACTACAAAAAGAATGAACCATCACCAACCTTGAAACAACTCCTTGCCATCCCTCCAAGGTACTAAAAAGAACTTTACTTTGGTTAAAAGTTTTGTGGATATATTTTTTAATCCAACCGTTTCAGTGTTGGATCTCTCAGAATTAGGACCTCTTGTTAAAAAAATGTACTATGTTTCTTTTAGATTTTACTGTTTACACTATTTCTTCACCTTGGTTGTTTGACCGTATAAGTACCCTGCTGAAAGATGTTCACATTTCCCAGCCAAGATTGTTTTAAGAGTGGTTTCAAGTCTGCATCTGGTGTCATTCTGCCTGGAATTTAGACAGATTCTGGACCAACTTTAGTCTCTCACATAAACTCTCCTATCAGCTGACTGACAGCCAGGAGTACTCTACAGTAAAGTTGGGGTAGCCACAGTCATTTCAGATCAGGTCTCATTTGGGGTATTTAGGAATCAGGGTGTCCTTTTAATTCTTTTGGTCATCTGTTTGCCACATTTTGGCCATCCGAGGCAGTCATATCAGCAGCATAGTAACTGGCTGCCACTGGAATTATGTGCTGTAATAAAATGAAGTGAAAATATTTTAAAGCTGTTACACTCAACTTGTATTTCAGTAATTTTTTTATGTACTCATACATCATAATTGTAGAGAGTAGATTTAAAGAAGCAGGAAATTTTAAATCTTCCATTATTCTTTACTAAGAGATAACTACAGTAAACATTTTTAAGATAAATATTCTAAACCTTTAAATGTGATATGTGTAAGTATTTCCAAATATTTTAATGTGTATTTTTTAAAAATAAAAGTACAGTGACACTGCTTTTTAAAACTAATCAATTATAAACATCTTTCTTTATTTTATGAGGACATATTACGGACAGTAGTTAAATTGTGTTTACAATCATTATGTAAATCATTATGTTTACTTAGTTACCTGTTGGACATTTATATTATTGCTAATTTTCACTGTCATCATCAATGCTGTGAAAAACAACCTTCTAAATAAATATCTGCCATCATCTGATTATTTTCCTGGAAAGGAAGTAGTATGTTAAAGTACAGACAGTTTTAAAGCCTTTATACTTTTGCAGAAATTGAAAGATGGTAGCAATATATACTTTTACCTATGATATGTGTATTGAATTCTTGTTTATGTTTGTAATATAGACAGAAAAAGAAATCTCTGCTTATGTCCAGAGGCAGGTTGCTCTGAGAATTCTATAATGTGCACATATAAATAATTAACAAGTAATTTCAACTCTGCAACATAATTGACTCTGAAAAGAAAATGTCAAAGTATTTGAATTAGCCATGATCTTTCCCCAGCTTTATTGAGATATAATTGACAAGTAAAATTGTAATATATTTAAGGAATACAACATGATGATTTGATACACATATACATTGTGAAATGATTTCTACAATTGAATTAATCAGTATATCCATCACCTCATATAGTTGCCTTTTTTTTTTTTTTTTTTTTTGGTTTTTGGTGAGAATGCTTAGAATCTACTCTTTAAGCAAATTTCAAGTATACGGAGCAGATGATTAGCTATAGCCACCATGCTGTGTATTAGATCCTTAGAATTTAATTCGTGTTATAACTGAAAGTTTGTACCTTTTTACTAGGCTTACCCATTTTCCCACCCCCAAGCCCCTGGCAACCACCATTCTACTTTCTGTTTCTGAGTTGGATTTTTGTTTGCTAATTTCCACATGTAAGTAATACCATGCAGTATTTGTCATTCTCTGACTTGTTTCACTTAGCATAATGCCCTCCAGCTTCATCCATGTTGTTGTGAATGGCAGAGTTTCCTTCTTTTTTTAAATTGAAGTATAGTTGACATGCAATTTTATATTATTTTCAAATGTATAGCAGTGATTCTACAATTACATGCATTATGAAATGCTCACCATAAGTGTAGTTACTATCTGTCACAATACAAAATTATTACAGTATTTGACTATGCTCCCTATGCTAAGATTTCCTTGTCTTTAAAGGTAAATAATATTCCCTATATACATATAAACTCACCACATTTTTAACCCATCATCTTTCGATGGATGTTTAAGTTGTTTCTGTATCTTGGCTACTGTGCATAATACTGCAGTGAACATGGGAGAGCAGAAATCTATTCAAAATAGTGATTTTGTTTCCTTTGAATATATACCCAGAAGTGGGATTGCTGGGTCACACCATATGAACTAGCTATGATTGAAAAAAGGACCTAGGGGGGTGCCTGGGTGGCTCAGTCGTTGGGCGTCTGCCTTTCGCTCAGGGCATGATCCCAGAGTCCTGGGATCGAGCCCCACATCAGGCTCCTCTGGTGGAAGCCTGCTTCTTCCTCTCCCACTCCCCCTGTGTTCCCTCTCTCGCTGGCTGTCTTTCTCTCTGTCAAATAAATAAAATCTTTAAAAAAAAGAAAAAAGGACCTAGGGACTTCCTTCAATTAATAGGAATCATTCTGAAGATGAGGCAGTCACAGGCATTAGAGTTTAGTCCAAAACAGTGGTTCTTAGACTTGGATGTGTATTAGAATCACATAAGGAAGCTCCTCCAACATTGAGGCTGATGTGTGGAAACCACAGTGAGAAACACCAAATTAGAATAAGCACATTAATTCAGTCTTTCAAATCTGAAAGAGTGGTGTGGTGTGTCATCCCATACATGGCAGCTAGCCTGTTTTATAGAACAGAAGCTGTGTCTAAGACTAAGAAAATGTTTAGAGTGAGTTTGTTGTTTAGACCAGCCTTAAATACAAGCACAGAATAGTATTGATAATTGTTGTTCTTGTTGTTTTAATTCATTTTAAGTGTCAGTTGTAGTGCAGATAATTTACTTTTTTTTTATGTGGGGCTTAAACTCACGACCCTGAAAATCAAGACCAGAACTGAGGTCAAGAGCCAGATGCTTAACCAACTGAGCTATCCATGCGCCCCTAAACTTCTTAATTTGCTTCGTTCCATTTATTTCTTTTCATAATGGTTTATTTATATTGTTTTCATTGTGACCTTTACTGACTGAACTTGTGCTTTGTTCTGTATTTTCATAGTCTGTACCTGAGAGTGACTGTGGCTATATACTATAATTCCAAACAAAATCATCTACCTGGTGACAGCTCCAGAATTGCAAGGATTATTAGCCTGTGTAGGGCCTAACCTAAAATCCAGTTGAATTACAACAAACAGCACATGTTTTCCATGTGGGATTTCATTCAGGCATTTGTCCTGAATGATGTAGTCAGTTATTCAGTTGCTTTAAAAACAGGACATTAAGCTAGATGATTTCTAGAGATCCTTACCAATTCATATTTCGTTGTTGTGATTATTGTGCCTTAGTTTGAAACTGCATGTGGGAGGTGACTATTCTTGGAACAGTATATGACTATTTAAGACATGTGATTTCCTGGTTGTCTGAATATGAACTTTCGTCAGCCCCTTTCCTATTTCCATATAACTACTATAGCCCATCAGAGTTGCTTACGGTATATTTTTAATATCCAGGAGGAGGTGGTGAAGTTGACTGAGAAATGTCTTAATAATGCCATCGAGAGCCCAGGATTGAATGCCAGGAGAGTTCCTCCTGACTTGAAGAGTAACATTTTGAAGGCTCAAGTAGAAGCAGTGCATAAGGTAAGCTGCCTTTAATGAGGATAGTCCTGATGAAGGGAAAAGAACATGGGACTTAAGGCTGAGAGATCCAAAGACACATAAAGTGCATGAGTGTTAAAGAAGAGTGACCTAGCTAGTGATTGGAGATAGAGAGTAGTACCCAGACACATGCTCAAGATGGCAGAATGCCTTCCTGAGTCTGAGTACAAGCTAGATTAAGAGGGGACAGTCATGGGATAAAAAGTTGAAAATAAAGACCCTCTAGGGCATAAGAAGTTTTGTTGTGGTTTTTTTTTTTTTAAGTCAAATTCCTATAGAAGCGAGTCCCTAATCTTTGCCCCTTTAATAACCAGAAAATCTAATGACTTTGAAGTTCCTATTAACACTAAGTCTGTGGTTTTAGGTCTTTCTTTAGCTGTCTGCTATTTCCCACCACCCATCTGCCCTCAGTTTGGCAGAGTTGTATGTCACAAGAGTGACAGTAACAAGGTGAAAGAGTTGGCTGTGACATTGTGAAAGATGCAGTGGGGAGGGAGCAGCCCCCATGAAGTTTATGGCATCCATGTTCTCAAAGTCAGTTTTTCCTTGGTGCTCCCTAACTTTCAGACTTATCCTCCATACTAAAATCAGGACAGAAGCCCATCTCACCAAATCATGTTATCAACTAGAATTTCAAAATACCCTATTGTTGAGGAGATGCATTTTCCCCTTCTGTTCCCAAGCACAAGCCTTGAAGAGAACCTGAGATGACTTGCGGAATATTGGTTTTGCTTTAGTTATCTATCCTCTCCCCTCAGTATAAACATATAATATTTGCCTATAAAAGTAAATGTAAAATATGACAGTACAGGCTCTGGAATCAGACAGCGTGAGTTTGAATCCCATTTCTAGTCTACCACATACTAGTGTTGTGACTTGGCAAGTTAGTTTCTCTGAGCCTCAGTTGAACTATGTTTAAGAAAAAATATCGGTAGTACCCACCTTAAGGTGGGTTACAAGGATAAAATAATAAATGTAAAGGACACGGAACAGTGAGTGTCTGGCACATAAAGAACATTTAATTAAGTGTTGGAATCCCCAGTGTTGAAGCTTATTATATTAGCAATAGTAATTGTTGTCACTACCTTACATTTCATTTACACTTTTGGATTTTTCTTGACTTGAGGAAGAAAAAAATAACTTGAATAGCCCTAAAATAAAGAGATTTTATTTTATGGTTAGAAACCTTCCCATGAAGAAAAATCCAGGACCAAATGCCTTCATTGTTGAAATCTACTAAGCTTTGGGGCGCCTGGGTGGCACAGCGGTTAAGCGTCTGCCTTCGGCTCAGGGCGTGATCCCGGCGTTATGGGATCGAGCACCACGTCAGGCTCCTCTGCTGTGAGCTTGCTTCTTCCTCTCCCACTCCCCCTGCTGTGTTCCCTCTCTCGCTGGCTGTCTCTATCTCTGTCGAATAAATAAATAAAAATCTTTAAAAAAAAAAAAAAAAAAAGAAATCTACTAAGCTTTTAAGGAAGAAATAAGATTCCACACTCTCTTTCAGAAAATAGAAGAGGAGGGAGCACTTCCCACCTCATTTGCTAATACTAGTATTACCCCAGTACAAAAGCCAGAAAAAGATTTCATATGAAAAGAAGCTATAGACCAGTATCCCTCTTGTACATAGACTCAAAAATCCTTAACAAAATAGACCAAGTAGCATTCACCTCAGGAAAAAAGTTGGTTTATCCTTCAAAAACCACTATAGTTCACCATATTAAAAAGTAAATTATCTCAATTCATACGGAAAAGGCACTTCACAGGAATCAATACCCATTTGTGATAAATGCTCACAGCAAACTAGAAAATGGAGCTTCTTCAGCCTAATAAAGAGCATCAATGAAAAAATCTACAACTAGCATTACACTTCATGCTGAAAAACACATTCACTGAAATGGCCAGTATTAAAAACTGACCATCCCTGTGTTGGCAGTGATGGAGCTCCTGCAGTGCACATTGCTGGTAGGAATATAAAATGTTTATAAGCACTTTAAGAAGAATTTGGCAATGTATTAAACATATACTTCCCACATGACCACACAGGTTCACTCCGAGGTATTTACCCAAGAGAAATGAAAACGTAGATTCACACAGATATTAGTACACGGATGTTCCTAGCAGCATTATTTGAAATAACTAAAAACTAGAAACTACCCAGATGTCCATCAGCAGGTAAACATAAACAAACTGTGAACTATCCATTCAGTGGAATGCTACCCAGCACATAAAGAGGAATGAATTGGTGATACATGCAGCACCGTGGGTGAATCTCAAAAACATCATGCCATTCTAGAGATAGACACTAAAGATAGGTATTGTGATTCCATTTATGTGAAACTATAGAACATAATGCTCACTGTTTGTCGTGTGTAAGGGTTTTGGTGGGGTTGCATTGGCCTCAAGGCATGCTGTGGGGGTAGTGAAAATGTTGCACATGGTGACTTCAGTGTTGGTTATGCACCTGTATAAATTTTTCAGAATTCATCAAACCCTACATTAAAAATGTGTGCATTTTACTGTATGTAAATGACACCGCAATAAAGTTAAAGGAAAAAACTAACCCCTTCAGAAAAATATTTTAGAATTTCCTCCTAACATATTCCTGTGTTCAGGGAAAAATAAAAAGCCAGATACACTGCTTAACATCTTGTTCTTCTTTTCATCATGTAAATTCCAAAAATTCTGGCATTGAATCTTTTGGGATTCTGTATATATTGACTAACACACCATGGTGTCTTAAATAAGTGAGAGCTGTCTAGTAAAGGGTGTGAATTTGTGTACTATTGAAGTGGAAGTGTGGATTGTTAATTTGGGTGTGGGATAGGACCGTACTAGGTGTAGTACTGATACTTCCATAGACAAGGTATGATTGCCTCTGGAATTGAAGCAAAGTGATATTTCTGTTTTTACTGGAAAGAAGTATAAATTTCTTGTTACTTTAATATCCTCAACAAATATTTAATTTTTTATGATTTTATTTTCTTAGGTTACAAGAGAAGATAGCTTATTAAGTCATAAAAATGCCAGTGTTCAGGTTGCTGCCACAAACAGGTACAGTACTGGGTTAGACGGAATTAAATTGATGTTCTTCTCTTAACTTTTTTTTGGTCTTAACTCTTTTTTGGTCTCTTTTCCTCTTCTTCAGTGTATCACCACATAATTGCAGGCTATCTATTTGAAAGATAACTTGAATTCACTCTTCTGTCCATTACATAGCTGCTTACTACCTTGTTTCAGATTATCTGGAGGTATTTCTTATTTGTCTCTCTACATTCTCATTCTTTTACTGAATCAAACTGCAGAGCAAAAGCAACCTTTAAAGGTATTTTTAATCTTATACATGGTGAAGAATGTATATTTTTCTCTTAATTCTAGTGCCATTCTGTTATCACAGTGGCATCATTCTTACAAACTTTCTTATTATGGGCTCTCGCACTATTCAAATAAATTTATTTGCTGTTCTGTCCAAGTCCCTTCTGTGCCTCTCTTTTCTTTAATCAGGGTAAAACTGGAATTACAATTTAATCTTTTAATTAATTGCAGTAAATCAGTTGGCCCACAACATTTTTATTAGAGCCTTTTAGAACTTCATCAAAAAAAAATTATTTTTGCCAATAGGAGGATAATGGGGATGGGACTGCTTCAGTGCATTGAACTCTTAAAGCTGGAAGGAACCAAGAATGTACTCCAACTTCTAGATTTGCTTTTCTCAATGGCTGTTGATATTTTGAATGATCTGTTTTTCCCTCTAGGATTTGAAGTGTATTCTTTAAGATATCCTTAAGTTCTTGTTTAAACTTGGGTCTATTTCTGGACCTTTTCCTTTTCTATAATCTGTTTTGTTCCCATGCCATACAACACTGTAAAGAAATTGCTGTCCCCCCCCCCCCGTTTTCAAAAAAGATTTTATTTATTTATTTGAGAGAGAACTAGAGAGAGCATGAGTAGGGGGAAGGGCAGAGGGAGAGGGAGAAGTAGACTCCCTGCTGGGCAGGGAGACCATTGCAGGGCTCAGCCCCAGGACCCCAGGATCATGACCCCGAGCTGAAGGCAGCTGCTTAACTGACTGAGCCACCCAATTGCCCCTACTGTACCCCCTTTTCAAAAAAGGAAATTCTTTATTTCAAGCATAGAGAAAACTGTGGAGATTATATATTATCTGTATACCACATATCAAGCTTTGTAACATCTTCACATTTTACTGTAGTTGATTTAGACCATTTTTCTTTTATTTTTTTTTTATTGAGTTGTAATTCCCGTAGCATAATGTTTTTCCTTTATAAGTATACAATTCTGTGCTTTTTAGTACATTGACAAAGTTTTGCACCATTACCGCTGTCTAATTCCATAACATTTACATCACCTCTAAAAGAAACACCACACCCATTGCAGTCTGTCCACATACTGGATTTGCCTACTTTGGACATTTCATATAAATGAAATCACATAATATGTGTCCTTTTGTATCTGGCTTCTTTCATTTAACATGATGTTTTTGTGGTTGATCCATATTATATCATGTATTGGTACTTCACTCCTCTTTAGGGCTGAATAATACTCCATTATATTAGCTATTCCACATTTTGTTTATCCATAAATGAATTGATGGACACTTGTGTTGTTCCCACTTTTTGACTGTTATGCTATGCTATGAATATTCACATACAAGAATTTTTGTAGACATACTTTCAATTCTCTATATACTCAGAAGGGTTATTGCGGAGTTAGTCATGTAGTAACTCTATGTTTAACTTTTTGAGGAATTGCCAAACTCTCTTCCAATACAGCTACAACATTTTTAGTTCCCACCAGCAATGTATGTGGGTACCAGTTTCTCCACATCCTTTGCAATGCTCTGACTTCTGCAGCACAGCTCACCAACCTGTGTCCTTAGATGGTGGCTTGTCCCTATGGTTTTCTGACTGTTCTCCTATATCTCAGGTATTCTGGTTAGTTTCTAGTCCACTGAGCTTTCCCATTCGTGTATTTGATAACAGCTTTTAAAAATCATTCAGTTGATCTATCTTATTTCTGTATCTTTCTCTTTAAGATAAATGTTTTCTGAACTTTCAGTGAAATTTAAAAGGGAAGCGAAATAATCTACCATTTTGATCCATCTGTGAATGAGTCTGGTGTGGATGTGAAAACTGTTACTTGGTGGGTGGAGAAGGGTCTCACAAAGTCATATGAATGCAACACTGACTGCTGTCACGCTCCTCACAAATTACCATTTCTTCTTCCTCTACATGAATTATTACTGTTCTTTCTGAAGTCCTTTCTTCGAACAAGTTCCCTATGCCTGTATAGGTGCTCCACGATGTGAATTTATCTTTTTCTTCCAGTGCTGTATTAAATGAGAATAATGTGCCCTTCCCTGAAGATTCTCTTGCTCTGATGCATACCACACCTGCAGCAAATGGTTCTGTTCTTAAGGTAACAACACTTGCTTTTGAAAGTTTCTCCAAAGACTATATTGATTTGAGTCCTGTGGTATGATCACAGACATCAGGTGATTTCTGATTGACACCAGAACTTAAGCTATGAGAAAAGCATTGAGCCTCAGTTCTCTAGAGAGAATCCTATCGTCAAATCTCTCACAAGAGTATCTCAGGGCTTCTTCAGTTTTTCTGTTAATTTGTTGGTCTTTTGTTTTAGGTGGTCTTTGGATTTTTGGTTTTTTGATGCTGGCTATGGCTATACCTCCCTAGTGTCTCAAACAGTAGACGGCCCATAGTAGGCCCTAAAGAAATACTGATTGCTTGAAACAACAGCACCCTATCATTGTGTTGCAGTATAACCAGCTCGTTACAGCCCCTGCTTTTCTGCCCCTTGTCACACCCTTACCAGTCCAGAAATCATAGAAACCCAGTTCATTGCCCATTGAATGTTTTAATTTGCAAGTTAAATGAAAAATTATCCTTGCAAATGAATGTTTACCATTTTGTTCTTTAACTACATAGATGCATTCATTGTAGAAATTTGCCAAATATTTCATTAAAAAAAAAGTTAGGAATCACTTGTATTCCCACTATCCAAAGACAGTGTATAATTAAGAATTTAGGTGTATAATTTTTCAGACTTTTGGGTTTAAAAAATCCAACCTAAAATATCTTCAATAAGGAGCTTCCTTTCTGCTAATTAAAATTCTAAAAAGATATAGTGCCATCTTTGATCATTGAAAATGGAGTGAAACTTGTGATTTTTTGGAACAGAGGTCATTTAATCCAAAGATTTATTGCATTTTATAATGTGTACCAGACAGCATGCTAGTTTCAAAAATTGAAAAGTTAAACATGGCATCTTTTTTCAAACTGCTTACATTCCACTGGGAGAGAGAATTTTAATACATTGTGGTAGAGATACATACACACTGTTTGGGGGCTATCAGGCCACAGGTGGGAAGGGGTGGCCTAAGAGGAGGGGGATGTGAGAAGTGAGAGAAAATTTTTTAGAACAATTTTTTTCCTATGTGTGATTTTTTTTCTTTAAAGATTTTATTTATTTATTTGACAGAGAGAGAGAGACAGCCAGTGAGAGAGGGAACACAAGCAGGGGGAGTGGGAGAGGAAGAAGCAGGCTCCCAGCGGAGCATGGAGCCCGATGTGGGGCTCCATCCCAGGACCCTGGGATCACTCCCTGAGCCGAAGGCAGCCGCTTAACAACTGAGCCACCCAGGTGCCCCCCTGTGTGTGATTAAAATTAGGTTGAATGTTGAGACATAAATAGATTGACCACAGCCTGAAGGCAGATAGATAGAAATAGGATTGTATAAATAAAGGGCCTTTTTTTGTTATGTGACTACACCCTCGATACTTATTTCTCTTATTTCCAGTTTGGAATTTTATCTTTTATTCTTATTAAATTCTTCCTACCTACCTACTTACCTTCACTGTCTCTCTCTCTCTCTCTCTCTTTCTCTGTAGTACAGAGATCCATCTTATATTAGGTGCTTCAAATACTAATTAAAAAGTATTGATTAACATTTATGGGGGAAGTTCATATTGTACTCTTTTTCAAACAGTGACGTACCAGTACATCTGGATAAAGAAGTCTTTGGAATTTAGGCGTCTTCTTTATTCACTGTCTCCTGTGCTGAACCTTTTATCTCTCTTCCAGTCTAAGAGCTAAGAGCCAGAACAGTCTTAACCCTACCCAAGTTGTATCTCACCAAAAAGAGTAGCTCTCTGAAAATTCACGTAACCACTTTATTTTTTTTTTAAAGATTTTATGTATTTATTTGAGAGAGAGAGGGTACGAGCAGGGTGAGGGGCAGGAGAGGAAGAAGCTGACTCCCCACTGAGCAGAGAGCCCAATGTGGGGCTCCATCCCAGTACCCTGAGATCATGACCGGAGCTGAAGGCAAACGCTTAACTGACTGAGCCACCCAGGCGCCCACACATAACACTTCAGCTTTTTCAACTTCTGATTTTGGTTTAGGTTCCCCTCCAAGCAAAGGGGAATCACTATAATAACCATGATTCTTGAGTATCCCTGTTTGTTTAAAGGTTAAATCCAACAAAGGCTGGGTCAGAGTTGTAAGTTGAGAGAATATGGAAAAAATTTAGTTTGATGATTAATGAGTCATTCAACAGCTATATATATTTTATCTCTCATAGGATGCTACTGATGAATTGGATGCCTTGCTTTTATCTCTAACTGAGAATCTAATGGACCACACAGTCACACCTCAGGTAAATATGCTTTAAAACAGCAAGGTGGAAAGGAATTTCTGTTTTGAAACATATTCCTGCTACATTCCAATTTTTGCCTTTTTAATCATATAGTAAAACCTTTCATTTAAAAAGAGGTCATATTTCAGTAACCACTTAGCCTTGCCTTTCTACTAAAATTTCACCACTTTAAATTTATGTGTCATTGTATAGTAACCACATGTTACTATAAGCCTATTTGTAATTCAACACCGTATTAAGTAACATGAGAGGAAGTATATGGGGATAAACATAAAGAGTTGAAACAATAAGGACATAGAGCAAAAGAATGGTTGGCATTGAACAGATGGATTGTTATTGCAGTATAGGAGATACTGTGGTGGGTACTGTGACCAAATTATAATACAAATAAGAAACATTTCTTTCCCTCTAGAGACTTCTGTATGGTTGAGATGAAAAGTATACAAATAACTCAGTCAGTGTGTTATGAGTAATATGACAAGAATTGCTGTGGGAACTAGATCTCATTCTAAAGGCTTGGAAGTACAGATGGTACTTTCTCTGGACCTGGATGTTTGCTTAGATCGTTAATTCTTAAACTTGGGTGTGTATCAGTCACCTGAAGGGTGTATTAAAACACAGAATGCTGGGCTCCACCCTCAGAGTTTCTGATTTGGTGTGTGGGGGTTAGGGCCTGAGAAGTTGCATTTCTAGCATGTTCCAGTGATGTAGATGTGGTCTGAGAACCACCCTTTGGTAACCACTAGCTTAGATCAGTGAACAGAGACTTTACCAAAGGATAAGAATTAATCACAAGTGTAGAAAAGTGAGCAGGCAGAAGACAAAAGGTATAGGGTCAGTGTTGAGCCATGATAATCCTTTATAAAGATAAAAGAAGTAACTTCAAAGATTAATGCAAGATGGCCTCAAGCCCAGAGAAGGACTCCCTGGGGCCTAACTCAGAACCATATTCCTTGTGCGCTCTATCATAAGTGGATACAGTGATGAAAGTCACTGATTAAACAACTTTTTTACATCACTGATATGTTTTCCCTTTCCTCCAAATTTAGAATGCTTTTTTTTGTTTTGTTTTAAATCAAGATTTAGAATATCATGCGTTTTAGATTCTGCATATGGGCTCTCTGTTCTGTTACACTTACAGATTTCTGTTATTAGAACTGTAACACTCTTCTAACAACTTTAGCTTTTTAATTGATTTTGATACAGAGTAAGGCCAGACAAGCATCATTATGTAACTGTTCTGTTATTCTTGCTTGTTAATTCTTACAGAAGATTTTTAGAATAACTTTTTCTAGTCCCACCCCTCCAGAGTCCTTTGGATTTTTATTTGTAAATGCATTAAATTCATAAATTAATTTGGGGAAAGAATTGAAATATTTATGATAATCTATGTCTTAGCTAAGAATACAATGTTTTTCTCATTCAAGACTTCCTGTATCTCTTCTTAAACTTTGTCATTATAGCCCCCCAATATAAGTTCTATACTTTACTATTTTCAGATCTTTCCTGCTTTTTTGTGCTATTATTAATGAGATCTTTTTTTTAAAAAGTCAGACACCCAAATTAATTATACCTCTCAGTCCATGGCAGACTATCTTCTTAGGTCCATGCAAGGCTTCTCTTTTGTTTGTCTTATTTTATTTCCCTTTGTCCTCCATTCCCCATTTTCCCTAAGGCACCCATTCTACTCTATTTGCTATATGTACTTCCAGGCATCTTTCATACATTCATTTAGATAAACATTTGTGAAAAACAGTATTAAGTTTCCTCAAAAAATTAAAAATAGAATTACCATCTGATCCAGCAATTCCATTACTGGGTATTTACCCAAAGAAAATGAAAACACTAATTCGAAAAGACATATGCATCCCTGTTTATTGCAGCATTATTTGTAATAGCCAGAATATGGAAGGAACCCAAATATCCATTGATAGATGAATGGATAAAGAAGATGTGGGCTCTGTGTGTGCGTGTGCATGTGCGTGTGTGTGAGATGGAATATTACTTAGCCATAAAAAAGAATGAAATCTTCCCACTTGCAATAATATGGATGGAGCTGGAGGGTATAATGTTAAGTGAAATAAGGCAAACAGAGAAAGACAAATACCATATGATTTCACTCATACGTGGAATTGAAGAAACAAAACAAACGTACAAGGAAAAAAAGAGACTAACAATAAGACAGACTTAAATACAGAGAACAAATTGGTGGTCACCAGAGGGGAGTTGTGTGGTTGGATGGATGAAATAGGTGAAGAGGGTAAAGAGTACACTTATCATGATGAGCACTGAGAAATGTGTAGAATTGTTGAATCATTGTCTTGTACACCTGAAACTAATATAACTTTGAAAAAATTTTTCATATTTCTTTGAACGTACTGTGGGAGAATTGGGGATAGATACCCACAAATAGGATTGCTGGGTTGCATGGTTATATGAATAGTAGGTATCGCTCACTGCCTCCAGAATGGCTCCCATAGTTTACAAGTCCTACCAACAGTTTAAGCTGAACTTTATCTGACTTCCTAATATATTCTGTCTTTATGGGTTTGTCTCCTTGTTTCAATTCGCATGGGTTAGATGGTATATTTCCTCCATTATTTTAATGCCGCTTTAGGTTTCCTCTTTGACTGAATCACCTATTTGTATCTTTTTCCCACTTTTCTGTCAGGTTTCCTGTCTTTTTCTTGATTTCAGGAATTCCTTGTATAGTCTAGATATTAATTCCATGTCAGTCTTAGATATTAGAAATACTTTCTTCTAATCTGTGTACTAACACATCTGAGGCATCTTTATCACCGTGTCATTTGTGACAGGTAGCAAGGACATGGAGACAGCGTATGTCTATCACCATGGAGATGGATGAGTAAAATAAGTGTATGTCCTTCACCGAACAGAAACCTTCTATTCTGATGTCACGCATTCTTCATTTTTTTTCTCCTTATAGTGTGGGGTTTGGGGTTTGAAAAGATCCTTCCTCATCTGCCACCCCAACCCCTGAGGTCACAGAGATATTCTTTTCTGTTTGTTTCTATTAGCTTTAATTTTATTTTACCTTTCACATTTAGATTTTAACCAATTTGAAATATATGAGGCTTTGGGGGAGGATTATGGTTTTGATATGACACAAATTTGTATTTATCCATAAAAAGAGACGATTTTCTCAATATTATCTACTAAATAACTCATCCTTTCCCAGTTGATGTGTTAACTAATCTTTCTGTTGTGTTCCAGTGGGCTCTTTTTCTGCTCTACTACTATTGTGTTTATTACTCTGGCTTTGTACTGATACCTAGTATATTCTTACTTGTAAATTTCAGCATCAGTTTGTCAGATTTCCCCCAAAATTCTGCTGGCATTTTAATGGAGTTTATATTAAATTTAGAGATTATTTTAGAGAAAACGGACACTTTTGTAATGTCTTTTCATTTTCATGAACATGATAGATATTTCTGTTTTCTCTCATCTTAGAGTCTCTAAATGTTCTCTGTAAGTCTTCTTTAGATTGTTAGGCTAAATACTTCATAGTTTTGTTACAGTTTTTTTGATAATAATGAACGGTTTTTTACTTTTTACTGTGGAACTCAGAGTTGATTTTGTGTCTAGCATACTTGCTGAATTCTTTCATTAATCAATCTGCTGAGTCTCTTTAATATTCTTTCAGTTTCTAGGGTATGTTTCATACCTGTCAACAGTTATTGATTAATCACTTCTCATCTATTGCTAAATCTGTCATCTTGTGTATTTTGCAGATATGCTGTGAGGTGCATATATATTAATGGTAATTATACTTTCTCCACCTCCTTTGAGCACTTTGAAGTGTCCTTCCTTGCCCCTTTTTTCTCTCTTAATTTCCCTTATGACTAATATAAAATTGACCCCCTAGCTTTCCTTTAAGTTTATATAGCCTAGTATATAATTTCCTATCCTTTTATTTTCAGCCTTTTTGTATCTGTTGATCTTAAGTGGACCTTTTGTGAACAACAGTTTGCTGGATCTTGTTTTTTAAATCTTATTTGAGGATTTCTATCCTCTGATTGAGTTTAATCCATTTATATTTCCTGTAATTATGGTTATTATAGGACTTGTTTCTGCCAAACCATTTTTTATTTACCTTTACCATATATTCTCTCTCTCTCTCTCGCTCTTCCTTGTATTTCCCATGGTAAAAGTGCATTTTCTTAATTTTGGTGGGAAAGTCATACTTTGTACTTTTTTCCTCTGGTGCTCACTTAACTTATTAATAAGACAGGGACTTACATAAATTTTTTTCTTATCAGAATCTCAGACCACGAGTCTAAGGACTAATCTAAGTTTCTATAAAGTAGGAGAGTCTGTTAGCTTATAATTCTACACATAGAAGTAAAGTCTAGAAAATCAAACATTAAAAAGCTAATGTAACAAAGCCCCTATGAGTCAGGAGCAATACGAGCGTTTCTATATACATGAATGATAAATTAGAGAATGACCTATATATGAACAGATTTTTTTTCTTTGTGCTTCTTCATTTGGATTAGTCATAATCCACTGTTCAGGATGCTACCAAGAAGGCTATGATTATTTGTAATGAACTGAAATGTCAGAAAATAAAATGTTAAACTGGATGCTGGGTTGGGGGTGGGGGAAGTCCTGTTAATAAGGAACTGAAAGTAGTAGTAGCATTCTTGTAGTAGAACATTTTTAAAGAGATTCTCAAAATTATGACAGTTTCTTAAGTGGTGAGTACAGCATCTGTGTTGTAGAAAAGGATCTTGGATTCAAAGTGCCCATCAGCTCAGGGGGAGCCATTAAGAACTTTCTCCCTCTGCAGTACATTCCGTAGTAGAAAACGTTATGAGAATGATGATGAAAATAAGTCTTCCCTAAAAGTAAACGCATATATACAATTTATTTTAGGTATCTTCAACATCCATGATCACACCACGGTGGATTGTACCAGTAAGTTAATGATATTTGCAATTTTTATTTTGGTTACCCTTTTAGAGTGAGGCCGAAAGGATTACCTGACTCTTGTTTTCCCTTAAAGATGTGGGGTCATTCCCAAAGTTCTGTTAACTTAATGGCTTCAAACTAGTGATTTAGCTTTTCTGTTTGTAAAGGCTTAAGGATGCTGACAAAAACAAAAATAAAAATCTGAGGTGAAGGATGGTAAGAAACAAACCAAAGCAGCCCATGACCATCAAAATCCTCTAACTTACTACCACAATCATTAGGGAAGATGGCTTGGAGCTGAACTGCTGATGCCCAGGCCAGTGTTGTCACCTCTGCTCAGGTGTTGTGTCTGTCTCCCTCAGCAAAGCAGTGTCCTTTCTAATGGACTGGCAGGAAGTGGACCGTCCTTGGCAGGGAAGGAGGGACATGGTAGCAGAGAAGTAATCTCGTTGATTTCTCCCCCAGCACCATTCTTGGTGGATGCTGTCACCAGGTGAGGAAATTATTTCTCCATTGCAGTTCTTAGGCATCTGTTAGGAGGAAAAAATAATAAAATTAATATATTTATAGCAGTAATGTTAGTTCTCCTTTAACTGAACTTAACTGAACCTGGATAAATTTTTTTCTCTATTATTTGGAATAGTGTTTTTTTCTGTTTTCTTGTCAGTAATAATTTTCTACAAAATTATGAAGCCCTTATATTTTTTATATGAAGTCCTCATAAATGTTAACAGGCTTATCTTTAAAAATTTATATTTATTTTAGAATTCGCTTATGTCTTTTCCTTTAATGCTTTACTATTATGTTGTTCATCCATAAGGTGAAGAGTCATAGATAAGAGTGAGGTAGGAGATTCCCAAGACGAGGGCTGTGAGTGAGACACCTTTTACCAATACTTGTTACAGGTTCATTTCAACATATTGCTTGCTACAAACAGAAGCTGGACTCGAAAGAACTTTTGTTTGGCATGTAGTTCTTCAACTCTTCATTGTTAGAACCAAAACTGTACCTATTTTGCAAAAGATGTACAATTGCCTTCATTCTCACTTCAGCCTTCTTCCTGGTGATGTCTGTTTCTCACATCCTCCTGGTCTTGAGAGTGTTAAGTCAGTTGAAATAGATGCTTTCCTAATTAGAGAAGAAATTTCCTCATTAATTGGAAAAATTATTAGAACCGATTAACTTGGGAAATTAATAGTTTCATTTTAAAATTGTTCTCTTATCTCCACAGTCTTCAAAGTAATATAATCACTCACTCAGCAAACACTTACTGAATGTCTGTTATGTACCAGGCATTGATTTTATCTGGTTTGGCAGCACTGAAGATAGCAGTGAACAAAACAAGCATGGGACTCGCCGTAGGGAACTGACATGTACTTGTCAAATAGCACCATATACAATTTTAAGAGGTTATTTTTCTAACCATTTATATGCCTAGTAAATTGCCACTGTATAAATAGAGATTATGTGCAGAGAACCAGGTGATAATGCTTTGTAATTGAGTTTACACAATAAAATATGAGTTCTTAGGACGTCTAAATTAAAAATTACAGATGAAAGAAGAGATTATCTGCATTCCTTCCCAAAACAAAATAGTCATAGAGGAATTAAAGAGATCAAAAAGAACAGGTAGTACACCTGAAACTAATATAATGTTATATGTCAGTCATACCTCAAAAAAAAAAAAAAAAAAAAAAAAGAGCCAGTGGAATAGAATACGGTCTAGAAACAAACCCACACATATACAGTTACCTGATTTGTGAAAAAGGGAGGGTGCGGTGCTGTGGGGAAAGGATGGTTTTTTAGTAAATCAGCTGGACAAATTAAATATCCATGTGGGAAAAGATTAATCTTGACCCAACCTCAGACCATACACAAAAATCCATCCTAGATGGATTGCAGATCTAAATGTGAAACATCAAATAATAAAGCTTTTAGAAGAAAATATAAGCAAACATCCCAGAGATCAGGAAAGATTTTTTAAACAGGTCACAAAAAGCTTTAATAACAGGAAAAAATCGGTAACTTGGATTATATCAAGAACTTCTGTTCATCAAAAGAAATAATTTCAAGATCTCAAAAAGGGAAGCCAGAGAGTGAGAGAAAATACTTGCACTTTCTCCCTCCTCTCCCCATTGATCTCTGTCTCTCTGTCTTTGACAAAAGAAAGAATCTTTAGAATATATAAAGAGCTCTTGTAAATCAATAAGAAAAAGCTAAATGGAAAAATTGGCAAGACTTGAAAAGGCAGTTCACAAGAGGATATCCAGGTGGTCAATAAGTATTACACAAGACAGTGTGCAACTTGACTAGTCATTGAGGAAAACAAACTCAAACCACCATGGAGAGACCACTGTACACTACCAGAATCGCTGAAGTGAAAAAGACACATAGTATCAATCGTTGGTGAAGATATGGGACAACTGGAGCTTTTTAAATTGGAATAACCATGTTGGAAATAGGTTTGGCAGTATCAACTAAAGCTGAACATACCCAGTGACTCAGCGATTCTATCATACATACCCAGTAGAAGTACAAATAAATGTCTATGAGAGGACATGCACAAGAATGTTTACAGCAGCTCTATTCATAATAGCCCAAGCTAAAACTTTCCAAAAGCCCATTAATAGCTACATAAAGAGCAATACAGATGAATCGTGTAAACATAATTATGTATATTAGTTTGTTGTGTAACAAATTGCCACATATTTAGCATCTTAAAACAACACTGTAATCGTAATCTCATTTTCTGTGGGTCTGAAGTCTGGACACAGCTTTGCTGGGTCCTCTGCAACTACCAGAAGCCCATTAGTTAGTGAGTTTTGCCCGTATGTACAGTTTCCAAATGGCATTCCAGTGCTTCACTTTTAAATATGAGTAGGTGCTTCCCTTGTAAGTGTGAAGAGAGCCAAAGATTTCCAGATGTTTAAGGAAAAACTGGAACCAGTAAACTGAAAAGAAACAGGGAGAAAAGAAGGGAACATGAGCATCAGAAACTTCACAAATGATAGATAGTTTCATGAGAGACGAGGTGCTGCATCCATGCCACACTAACAGGAAATGAAAAAGAAAGGAAGCAGAAAATGCAGTATTCTTAGAAATTATTAACCACGTTAAAAATAAAATCCAAAAATGTGTGGAAGATAAGATTGAGGAAATCCAAAAAAGGAGAGCAAAAAGATGAAAACTGGGACAGAAGAGAAAATTGGAGGATTGGTCCAGGCAGTCCAATATATAAATCATTGAAGATCCGGAAAGAACAGAGTAAATAAGAGAAAATTGTCAAAGGAATTGAGATTTCTCAGAAGTACTTCAGGTGTTTCTGTTGTTTTTTTTGTTTTGTTTTGTTTTTAAGATTTTATTTATTTGAGAGACAGAGCATCAGCTGGGGGAGGAGGAGAGGGAGAAGCAGACTTTTCACTGAGCAGGGAGTCCAATGTGGGCCTGATCCCAGGACCCTGAGATGATGACCTGAGCCAAGGCAGACACTTAATAGACTGAGCCAACCAGGCAACCAGAAGTACTTGAGTTTTTAGATTAAACAGGCCTGAGTACCCAGCACAGAGAATGAAAATAGACAACACCAGGGACCATCATGAAACTTCAGAATATCGGACTTAAGAGAGGATATAAGTCTGCAGAGAGGGAAGTAAAAAAGAGTACATGAGAGGATTAGTAATCAGAATGATAGCACACTTCACTGAAAGCAAGAAGATAATGGAGCAATGTCTTCAGAATTCTGGAGGAAAATTATTTTTCACCTAGATGTTTATATCCAGACTATATCAATGAAGTGTGAGATTAGAATGAGATGAGTAGATATGCAGTTTCTCTAAAATGTATACTTTCCCATGCAGTCTTATTCAGGCATTTACTCACTGGAGGATGTAATCCATCAAAACCACGTGATTATACAAGAAGGAGGAAGACACGGGACACAGAAAACAGGTGCAGGAACTGACCAGGATAAAGGTGGAGGAAAGTTCTGAGGCAGCAGCTGCCCCACTGGTCTAGGAAAATTCTGTACAGATTTGAAGAGGGGGATATAGAGTTCCAGGAAAGATATTGCCAAGAAAAAAACACAAACATGGCTTCCCCCAGTTTTTGAAAAATTACATGGCATGTCTGAATGTACTGTGGAGAGATCCATGGTTTTAGCTGCAAGCTTAAAGACAAATTAGAAATAAGTACAGAAAATGGAGCAAACAGTGAAACAAAGAAGCAGTTCTTCAGTCCAGGAAGAGCAAATTATATAAGAGAAAAATGCACTATGCTTATATCAGTTGTGAAAATATTTACATAATTACGACAAACACTGAATATTAACACGCTGAAAATTGTTCATTTAACTGTGTTGAAAAGGTAAGAAGGAAGGATTGGGTAGCTGGTGAGTGGGCTCTAAGAATGGTAAGCCTTCGTAATCCGTGGCAGGAAGTCATTGTAGAAAACAGTCCAAAGGCCACTTGGACTTTTGCTAGTTGTGTATCACAGTCGCCTGGAGGGCTCATTAAAACATGGCTTAGGGGGGCGCCTGGGGGGTGCAGTTGGTTGAGCATCTGACTCTTGGTTTCAGCTCAGGTCGTGATCTCAAGGTTATGAGACTGAGCCCAGCGTCAGGCCCCATACTCATCACTCAGGGCAGAGTCTGTTTGAGATTCTCTCTCCCTCTGCCCCTCCCACTCACGTGCTCGCTCTCTTTCTAAAATAAATCAATCTTTAAAACAAACAAACACAGCTTACAGGGCCCCATCCTCAGAGCCTCCTATTCAGTATGTCTGGGGTGGTGCCTAAGAATTTGCATTTATAACAAATCCCGGGATTTGTTAGAATACTTGGAGAAACAGATACAGAAAAGTGAAGGAAAGTGCCAGAAAAAAAAAAACTGTTGAAAGTGTTTGTCTCTATGTAGTAGAAATGGAGAAGGCTGGTACATGTGACTGCTGTTTCAACTATCAAGCTTGTTAGTAGTTTCGACATGTTAAACTCTGTCCTTTGCACTGTGTATTTTGATGTTAAGTTTTAATGAAACCAAGAGAGATGACGTTACATCCTTGCTTCTGAGTTCATGCTCTTCAGTTATGGCAGAGACTCTTCGGCACTCATGCAAAGCCCACATCCTTTTATTTTTCCCATAACTCTGACAAAGCAGATTAACTGGTGTGGGAACTCAGCCACAGCCATCTGGGACTGTGTCTATGTAAAGCACAGAACAGTGTGCGCACTTACCTTGGTCTTCTGGAACAGGTTTGCTGTCATGCTCAGCACAGTACTATTCTTGCCATTCATAATAACAACCCTGACTCATTAGGAAATGATTGTTTGGTATGTTTTATTCAAGACAGTAGGGAAAATTGGTATACTTCAGATTTCATTTCAAGATGAAATAAGCGTCATTTATTTAGAAAATTCCCTTCTGTAAATGTCTCATTGCTAAATTAGGTGTTGCAGCATAGTCATTTAGGTCTGTAATTTACTCTCAACCTGCTCCATGTAGCACTGGTGAAGAAATGCAGGTTGCTCCCACCCCAGTAGTTTCACTGAATAATAACCCCTTCTTTCTTCCCTTCAGCTCTGTTCCAACGTTGGCAGAAGAAACTGTCTTGAAGCAGAAGTGTTTACTGACAACTGAGCTCTGAGGGATTGGCTCCTTCTCACCTGTAACTGGAATGCCCAGCACTCTGCAGCTGTCCGTCCTGGAATCCATTTCCGCTGGAATGTTCAGATTCAGGAGCTTGTTCTTTCTTGTGAGTAAAAAAGCTCACCTAGATTTGACTTCAACTCAATAAAAAACATTTTCCGTCCAACTGGAAGGGTTTACACTACATATTTGCCCAAATGAGGATATCTGGTCTTTTACTTTCTATAATTGTATTGAAATTGTATATTCCTCAGACAAGGGAATTCTTTTCCCTGTTGTTTCCTTCAAACTCTTGGCCCCATCTAGTGGTTATAATTGTTCATAACCCCTCCATAACCAGGCCGTCGCTGGTAGTCAGTAATGGCCTTTTGAATGTTATTTCTTTCTCTAGTATTAGGGTGAGTGTCCTTATCCCAACACCTGTTAGAGAAGTTGCCCTTATCCATGCAGTACCTGGAAGTCAGGAATTTAGGAAATTAATGAGCATATCATGTAGGTAGTTTGAGGCCTAATTGTTTACAATTATTACAGTACTAAAGAAAAGTTTAGAATACAGAAGGTTTTCAAGTGTCTCCCATACTTTTGACTTCTTATCGGACTGGCTATCTTAATACGTCCAGGTAAGCTAAACCTTGAGAAGAATGCAGAGAAATCAGTTGTGTATATTTTGCGTCTTTTTTTTTTCAGCCCTGCTTCCCCACAGGAAGCCCTCACGTGCACCACACACATACTCTCTAACTTTTCAGCCTGGACAGGGACAGCAGTCACTTCTCCACACTGGCACCAATTTGGATACAGGCTCCATTTCCTTTTAATATGAGCTGAATAAATTTAGAACTTGTAAACTAAAAGAAAACAAAACAAAACGAAAATACCAGGACAGAAATAGGGAATCGGGGGTCGAGGGGGTTTTGTTCCTTAAACACCTATGTCTGAAATTGTACCTAGCATACTGTAAGAACTCGTATCTTTGGAATTTTGTGTTAATTTTAGAAAGTCTCTAGAAGTTCCTAATCACTTCTGATATAAAAAAAAAAATGTCTGGATGTTAAAGTAGCACATGTGCATATAGAAAATGAGAAGAGTGTAAAAAATAGCCTCTTGCAATCCTGACTTCCAGAAAAGCACTCTTATTTTAGCTTTAAAAATTCAGAATGCAGGAGGTAAACCGCAGTTGCTGCTGGAAACGAGGATGAGGTGGAAACTATGTTGGCATTATTGTTGTTAATCCCTGTGATCAAGGATTGATGTCAAACTGTACCTCCTGGAATTTGATGTTTAGTTTTCTGCCCTGTGTTATGTATATAATTGAGTGTTAATTTATGTTGCTCAGCACAAGAGAACATCTGGTTTTGTGATTTTTAAAACTCCATGACTTGGACTGTCCCGGGTTCCCTGTAGCATAGTCATGTGCTAAGCAAACACACACTAGTGTCTGATTGGAAAGCTCAGGAATTTTAATCTTGTGCTGTTTCCCAGGGAGCTGTAGAGTTTGGAAACCACTTTTGCACAGAACAACTTTGCTGAAGGAAAGAAAGTTGGCACTTCTTGCTGGCCGCGTCCCCTTAGCCATTATGCTGAGCTTGTGAATTTCATTGGTGGAGCTCTTGCCAATTCTTAATTGTAAAACAAATTTTCTCGCAGCTGTAAGTGACACCTAGAACCAAGGGCTTGACTAGGGGCCTGACCCGAAGCATGCTGGAGTGGACATAAATTTCCAATGTGCTGACAATGACAGATGTACTGAAAGGTCAAGGTTCTGCATCTAACCACAGAGCAGCTAAGGTCTTACTAGGTTGGAGGGCCTAAGCTTCCTTTCCAGTTTAGGAGGTAGCACCATCCTTATTTTAAACTTTTTACAATTTAGGAATAAGTTGTTGAAAATATTCTATAACCTGTGTGTCTTTTGGTTCCTATATTCTTACTGGTTAGCATATTGAAAAGGACTTTCTTAAAATGTACTTAAACCTCAGGCTAAAAGGAGGAGATTTTGTCTTTTGTCCTGACACGAAGTGGTGAACATGGAAATTACTATTTTAAGGATGAATTAGCACTGGCAGTTTAGATACCTGTCGAGTATAACTTCCCTGTCATGACTGGTGCTGGTGCCTTCCCCAGAGTTGCTGTAACACTGCTTTTGTCCTTGCTCATCTGAGGGCGGAGGGCAGAGAATGGCAGGGCTCAGGATATCTGTGAACGTGTCCGAGAGGGAAGGGAGAAGTCTGTCTCTGTGATGAGAGAAAACCTGATATATGTGAGTCAGTAAAGAATGTGAGCCGAGCGAGATTCGAGATAATACTGGATAAGAAGGCAGGTCGGTTACACTGAAGTGGGAGGAGGGGCGGCGCCGGTGGCATGACCCGCTGTTGACCTTCAGGGCATGGTCCTCTCCTGCAAAGATCACAACCCACCTGCCCATCCAAGAATCATCCGATGAACTAAAGGGCTGATCCTCAGATGAGATGGAATAGCCCTACTGGCTGTTCAAAATGACAGCTGGTTGGGCAGGAAGTTTTTCTCTAGAATGAGGTTCCCATGCACTTTAGTAAATGTAGCTAAAAAGAAATATTGGCAACATTTAATTAAGTCAGAAGTAATGAGAGCATGTTTGAAAAGAGAGCAAGAACAATAGTTTATTTGAGGGCTCCAGCTAGAAAGCTGTTAGCATTCTTCCGTTTGAAGGTAGTTTGGAGGTGATTTATAGCTGAGATAACAGACCCAGATCGGCAGCAGATAACAGAAGGCTTTTAGCCACAGGCTCAGCTCCTCTGTGGTTACTTTCTTCCCAGATTTTCCAGTACCAGATTTGACTGTAGTAACTCATTAGGATTAGTGATGGTGGAACTTGTACCTGGGAGCAGATTTGAGGCTGGTGCTGAGAGAGTGGCAGGGCTTCTTTTATTGTCTTGCCAGGCCTCGTGGGTCTGTGGGGCTTGCAAGGACTGGGTTGTTGCTGCTGCCCCCGTCTCATGGCTTAGTGTGCGCTCCACCCCAAGAATACTTTAGAATAGTGCCGTGCATGCAGGAGGCGTCTACTGCAGGCCTCGGGGGAGCGGAAAGGTGAGGAACCTCAAGTCAGGCCGTGGGACAGCCCATGTGGGGGAAGGGAGAGTTGGCATGGTGGTTTAAAATAAGAATGGTAGGTTTCAGCTTTCTGCCCTCGACTCTTCTTCTGAACTTGTAAAATGATAAACGAGCTCCTATTTCTTAAGATTGTTGGTAGTAGCACCTATGTATACACCGGAGGGCTCATTGTTCTTCATGCCTGCCCTTCAAGAGACACTGGTGAACAAAGGAATGACTGGGTTCCTTTGGTCTTGATAAATTTAGACATACCCTTAACAGCTTTCCTAAAATGTTTATATTGTTTTAAGAAAAATTCTGTTTAAAAATATTTCTTACAGCCTACTGTTTATCTTCGCCTTATCTGCTTTTGCACAATCACAGATGCTCTGTGGACAGTTGAGGATGAAAGCCCTGGGTAGTTCTCGCATCTTGACTTCTTGTTCTCCTATGCCTCCCAATTCTGGCTAAAACTAGCACCCCCATCTTCTCTTGCATAAGCCCCAGAATGAAAGCTCAGGTGTCACTTCAGAGACTTTGTTAGAATTATTTGGCAGTCACTTACATAGAGAAAGATCTTCCATCTTTTTCTATAAGTAAGGGTCTTGAGAAGCCAAGTTCTTGTCTTCTCACTTAGAGCAGGGATGAGCGAAGTTTTTCTGTGAAGAGCAGAGGTAGCCGTGCCGCCAGAGCACAGGAGCAGCACAGACAGTAGTACGCGCCTGGGCTGGCTATGCTCCACTCGAGTTCCACTTACAAAAGCAGGCGCCGACTCCGATTCCATGCTCGGTGGCGTGGCAGCGTGGCTGCCTGGGAGTCAGGCGGATAGTCTCACAGGTTCTGCAGCAGCAGCTGTCACGCAGAGGCACCTGACATTTCTAGACGTTGGCACCCTCATTTGCACACGGACAGGGTGCAGTCATGCGTCTCCTAGCTCTGAGAGTCTTTGTGAGGCCTCACCAGTTTCTAATCGATCTTGCCTTCAGCCTTTCAGTTGCTGAGAGGCCTGGAATCTTCTGCAGACTGAAGAATGTACATTTCTATGTTATTTGTCCTTTTTTCCTCTCAAAAAGGTAAACACTCTGGTTTTTCAATGATCAGAAGAAAGTTGGAAGCTTTTCCTGTCTATCAGCCTTCAGGATGAGGAAGTTTGTTTGGGTTATAGAAATTTGTCCCGAGCGAACTCTGCTGTGCTAGCCTATTGGTAGAACTGTAACGATTTCCAGTTCTCAGATAGGGTACGTGAGTCTCTTCATCACTTTGCTTGAGACAATAATTCAGTCACTTCCCAGGATTTCTCTTTATCAAGGAGGTATTTCAGCACAGATCTCTTGCTCTTTTTGTTTTCATAAGTAAATTTTCTTTTCTGGATATGATAGTTAAAAGGACCTCACTAACTATTTTTTGTTTACTTTTTATATGTGTAAAGCTTTGCAGTAGCTTTTAAAGTGTAATTTATTTTTGTATCGAGTGCACTATTTTTCATTGTGTTCCACAGTTTTATATGACTTGTATTAGAAGCACTGCACTGAACTGAGTTGTTTGTATACTGACATGAGAGCCGTAGATGTGACCACAAATAAAGCTTTTGTGAGACATTTATGTTCTTATGAGCTGTTTTCAGTTTCTGGGAAGTGTAATACCTACATGCTGCCTGTTTTCTGTCCTCCACACAATTGTTAGATCCGAGCTGCTGTTCATAGGAACGTGAGGGACCAAATGGAAGCCGTGAACAGAAGCAGCACCAGTTGTCAGTGTCCATTTTAGTATGTGTGGTACAAGTTTGGGAGTAGAGGCATTTTCAAAGTTAGAAACCTCACTGGTCACTCTCAGCGTATCCTGGAAGGCACAGCAGTTGTGGTACAGTAGAAACACAGCTCTGCTACTCAGTACCATTGCATCACAAACCCGTGCCTCAGTTCCTCTGTCTGGGCCGGCGTGGAGCATTGTACGCGGTACCGCATCCGGTAGAGAGCAGTAGCTGTCCTCCGTCACGCCGTCCCAGCGACGGATGCTGCTGCTGGACAGAGTCGTACACACCACAGGCCAGCAAGGTCCCTGAGAACAGTCTCTTTCCTGCCCCCCTCCCTCCCCTTCCACCCAAAGAACAGAGAGCGATGGGCCTGGACAACCAAGAAGCTTTTCTTAGGCTCTAATGCATGTGCAGGGCGAGGCAGGAACCTGGGCTCTGTCACCAGTGCTGGAAGTTCTCCTCAAAGAGATCCAGCATGAAGCAACCAAAGCACTCTCACTTGAGCACAGTGACTCATGGGAAAGATATGAGGAGCTCTCTAAACCAAGGGGATGGGCGGAAGTGTGGACTCCTCCTCTGGTACCAGCAGGAATGGTCTGGCTGTTCCCTGCGGCTCACACCGACTGGCATTTGGAGTTGGAGAGGGCAGGACACCTGAAAAGGCTGTGGATCCCCAAAAGGAGGGGAATGGTGAATCGGCTACCAAGACAATCACAGATTTGGGAGAAGACACTATTTATCACAGTTGAAATCTGAAGAAAAAGAACTAAGAAAATTCAGGAAAGTCGATTGCAGCTGGGTAATAGCTCTCTAAGCGTTAGAGACAGGGCTTGCGCTTAAAAAAAGGTATGTTGATACTCCACAAACATCTATTTTAATGTTATTTCTGTTCTTAAAATATTAAAAAAAAAAATGAACCCAGTATGCCACCCAGAAATGGCTTTTGTGGTCAGCACCAAGAAAAGGCAGCAGGGTCAAAAAGGGAGCTCAGGTCAGTAGGGTCCAAGAAAATTAGCTCAGTGTTGGTTTGGGGTCAGTGTGGTAGGCTTAGGGTGATTTGTCCCAGTAGACATTGAGCCCCACTGTGCTTAGGCTACAAGGTTCATTCCTGAAGGAGAGACCCAGGAGGGGCGCAGAGCAGCCTCTGTCCGCAGCAGGGTTGCCCATACCCACGTGGGCCCTGGTGGCCACTTTGTAGCCCTCCGCAGTGCACCCTTCACACCTCCAAGTGCATCATGCAGAGATAGAGCTAGGTCACACTCTCAAGCTAGGAAATTGGGTTGTGGGGGTGGGAACTAGAATTTCAAGATGACCTGGTCCCAGCTCCTCAGTGCCTAGATTAGAAAAGAGGTCCAGAAAGGGAAAGGAACTGGCCCTAGATCATAGGGCCAGGGGTAGGAATTCACCCCTCTCGTCTACTTCCCTCAGCACTGCTAGTCTTGGCTCCCTAGGTCACGGTTGCCACAGAGCGTAGTCTCACTTTTTCTGAGGCACCTCTGAGGCCCTTCCTACCTGGGTCCAGAATTCCCATGGGAGAAGCTGACCCATTTCCAGCCTCCGTGGCTCTAAGCAGAGCCTCCTTGGAAAGAAACCACAGCATGGAGCTCTGGTCAGCCCTTAGCAACCACCGTTCTACCTCTGTTCCTGAGTTTGCCTTTTTTAGATTCTACATGTAAGTGATATGATTCAAGATGTGTCTTTCCTTCTCTGACTTACGTCACTTAGCATAATGCCCTCAAGTTCCATCCATGTTGTCACAAATGGATTTCCTTCTCTCTCATGGCTGACTAATATTCCACTGTATATATGACTGATTTTCTTTAGCCACACATCCACTGGTGAACATGTAGGTGGTTTCCATATCTTGGCTCTCATGAACGATACTACTGGTTCTTAATCAGTTTAGGTTAGGGACTCTCTGACACATCTGGACACATGGGTAGTTTTGCATACAATTCCACATGCTCATTGATCCCTTAGGGATCCTCAGGTTGGGAGCCTGGGTTGATGATGGGAATATCTGGCCAGAGGAGGTGGAGCGGGTGGAGAGAAGGAGGAGTTCTCCTGGGCAGCTGCTGGCTCCTCTCACCGCTGTCTGCAGCACTGGCCCGCAGTACAAGCTCGACAGATGCTTGCTCAGCCAAGGCCTGAACGCGTACAAAGTTCTCAACCTGGAGTAGTCAAGAGCATAAGACTTACCAGCTGTTGAATTATAAATACAAGTACAAAAATATATCCTACTGGAGCCCTGTCCGTCAGCCTTTCTGCCTCGTGCTTGTGCGTGGGGGTGAGACTAGTGCCTGCCTGCCTCGTGGTGTGGTGAAGGTGGGGAAGGTTCAATGAGTTAATACCAGAATCGTCTGCGTGTGGACGCCCCCTGTGCCCCTATCTCCGACCCAGATCTCTGCTGCACCCCTCCTGGCTCCATATGGATATTACACAAGCACCTTGGGGGCAGCATATCGCAAGGCGGACTTGAAGTGTTCTGCCAAATCCCCCACCCGCACACAGGCCCCAACGGCTGCTGCTCAGGGATCCTGGTCGCAGTGACTTGCTTCCTTGCCCTTGATTCCTCTCTCTCCCCTCCCATGTCTGATCAGTCCTTAAGTCCTGCTGCGTCTCTCTGGGAACTGACTCCTCATTTTTGTGGCTACACCCCTTGATCAAGTCAGCATCTGGCTTGAGCTCGGGCAGTCGCCATTGTCGGGTGAATCTGTCTTCCAACTGTAGCCAGAAGTGAAGTCCTGCTCCTCTGCATTGAAACCGCAATGGCTCCCCATCGCCCGGAACACAATCCAAACTCCTTCAGTGGCCTCTGTGGCATGGTCTTCGGCCACGCTGCTTCCACTCCTTTGGGTGACCCACACTTGGTCTCCCAACTGGGCCTGCCCTCCTTCTGCTGGGAACTTGGTGGCCCCAGGCTCTGTGTCTTGAGGCTTCTTGTTGAGGGTTGAGGTTGCATCCTACTTCCTACTGATGCCCCTCTGTGCACTCCAATATTGGCCCCTCTCTGTGTCACCGCCTTTGTGAGTTACTTGTTAACTGCTGTCCTGATAACATAAGCTCATCGCCTGCTGCACTGGGGGCACCTGGCATGCTTCCTGGTGTACAGTTGGTGCTCAAATATTTGTTGAACGAAGGGAACGGGGGAGACGGCCGAGACTGACCCCAAAACCATGCAGGATCTCACCTCAGCGGTGCAGACACCCTGCAACAGATGCAAGATAAAGTTCAGACCATGTCTGACCAGATCATTGGAAGAACCGGGGACATGAGTAGTCCCACTGACCACCCGGCGAAAAAGCATTGCAGACCTCACGCCACAGGCTGGGGTGGAAGAACCGGAAGGTAAAAACAAGATACCTGCCACACCAGTGAGTTGAAGTTTGCTAATCTACGCTGAAATCTGGAGCACCGTTTTTATAAGCCTAGAGAAGACTGACCGGCTTTTTGAAGCAACTACTACATGTAGACAGGTTTTCTATTACAAAGCGTGCATTCTTCGTATCGCATATTATATAGTTAGTTTATAGAATGACTCCCCCCCACCCTGCCCAGTGTCTTGAACATGGTCACTTCACATCTTGGACGTTGGTCAGTTGTGCTGTTAACTATTAAACACTAACACTTTGGTGGTTCCTGCATAAAAGTGTCAAATTTTTTAGTGTAAGAAAATACTTGTTGAATGAATGCTGAACTGATTAATCACCCACTGTGTTCCACGGACCCCACCAGGTCCTTAATTTAGGTTTCCCGTTTACTTCTCACTACAACTTCTGTGATCTTAACGAGAACCAGGAAGTCTGGCTGCCAGTGAGGGTTGGACCAGGAGCTGAAGCAGGTCTGTGTGACTCAAATGCCCGAAATCAGCATATCGCAGACCTCAGGCATTCACACACAGGTCACCAGTTGTCCTGGTGTGTCTGGGACTGAGAGGGTTCCTGGGCCATGGGACTTCAGTGCTAACAGCAGGAAAGTCCCAGGAACTTCAGGACAACTTGTCACCCACTGTATTCACAGGCTGCAGTGGTGCCACATCCGTGTGTTAATTAGAACTCACTTTAACATTATCGTTATCAACTCGCTTTTACACAGCCTTGTCCTAAAACGTAAATCATAGTTGTGACGGGCTGGTTATAGTTTCGCTAACGTGTTGTAAAATACACACAATTAAAAGAAAAAGTGGCCTATCTGTTGTAAATCACATAAAGCTGTCTCACAGAGCCTCAAGGGTGAGCTTGGCCTGCTTTGTGATACCCTGTCCCACCTGCGCTTCCCCAGACACGTGATCTAGTCTTCCTGCCTCTGAGCTCTCCCTGGGAAGCACTGTGCTTGCCCTCCAGTAACTTGGTCTGGAAGCGTCTGCTCTCACCCATGTATAGGTTCCCTCCTTCGGTTCACAGCCTCCCCAGTGAGTGAGTATCCTATTAATGAACCTTGGAGGGGTGTGTGTGTGTGTGTGTGTGTGTGTGTGTGTGTGTGTGTGTGTGTGTTGGGGGTGTTGGTAAGCAGTGCGTCTGGGCCATAGATGGTACACTTGTCACAGGATATGAACCCGGGTCTGCCGTGGCCTCTCTCAGGCAGAACCAGAACACAGGCCCAGGTCCTTAGGAAGACCTGGTTCATTTGAGCTAGCCTTGGAACCATCTGCTTGTTCCTTCGTCAATCAGTGCTGAGGGCTTATGTCTTGAGCCCTCTCACCCCTGCCTTGACACTTCCCGTCGTCCGAGAGCTGCCTCAGTCTGACTGGCCCTCCCCGCCGGTTCCATCCCTGGGGCAGGGTGGAAAGCCCTGCCTCTGTGAAACTCCCTCAAAGCTAACCCATTTGCTGCTCAGCATAGAAGTGAGAGTACGTGGTTTCGCAGTATTCTCTGACTTCTTCTGAGCAGGGCTGGGTTTAGAGTGAGGTGCGTGGGGTGCCTACAGCAACCTTTGAAGAGGTGCTTACTCTTAGGATCACGGAAGTGCCCACCCAGCCCTTGCACAAACTGACAGGGAGGTGCCTCCGTACGTTTTACATCTTAGGCACCTCACTCATTTCCGCCCAGCTCGGCCCTGCTCCTGAAGGCTGGATGCTGGGCTTCAGATCTTAAGAAGTATCTGAGGATGGGCTTGGGTCATGAGCTCCAAAGTCAGCCCCTTTCAGCACTGCCGCGCCAGTCTCTGAATCTGACTGCAGAGCCTGGAAGTTGGGGTGAGTATACTGACCGGCACAGAGCCCCTCTCAGCAGTCACAGCAGCTGTTGCCCGGAGCAGAGCAGAAGCCCACAGATGCTTAGAGGGCTGTCAGGACAGGCTGGCCCCTGTGGGCTGGCTGCCCCAACCAGGGAAATCGCCGCAACCACTGGGCCATGATGTCCTCAGTGACCACAGAGCGGCGCTGCAGCACCGCAGTCAAGAACTAGAACTTTGGCAGCCGGAGCTGGTACCCCAGGTCCCTTCCCAGCCCCTTCCACGTGCCCAGAGGTAACACACAGTCTATGCATCCCCGAACGGCAGAGTTTAGATTTGCTGGCTTTTGAACCCCACCTAAGTAGAATCATACTGGATATATTCTGAACTTCTCCAACTTCGTGTTCATCGGTTCATTCCACAGATATCAAGGGAGCATCTACTATGTGCCAGGCTCTCCATTAGGTGTTCAGGACACAGCAGTGAGCATCCTCCCCAACAGTCCTGTCTGCACAGAGATTCCACGCCACCGATGCGTGGTTCCCGAGGCCATGCTGACCCCATGAGGCTGACAGTCCCTCCCCCAGATATTCTGAAACCCCCTTCTTGGTCCTGCTCAGAGTTTTGGAGCTCCCTTCCCCAGATAAAGATATCACAAGAAAAGACAAATACAGACCAATATCCTTTATGAACATAGATGCAAAACTCCTCATCAAAATACTAATCAGCTGAATCCAACAGCATATTAAAGGATTATACACCATGACCAGGTTTTATCCCAGGAGTGCAAGAGGGTTCAGCCCCCCAAAAATCAATGTAATGCAACACATTAATAGAATGAGAGAAAAAAACACGATCATCTCCATCAACACAGAAAAGCATTTGACAAAATCTAACATCCTTTCACAATAAAAACACTCAGAGAACTAGAAGTTCAAGGGAATTGCCCCAGCGTGTTAAAGGCCCTATTAGAAATAACCACAGCTAACACTGTACTGAATGGTAAGACATTGAAAGATTTCCTTCTGAGATCAGGAACAAGAGAAGGATGCCCGTTTCACTACTGCTACCCAACACATACTGAAAATCCTACCAGGGAAATTAGATAAGAAAAAGAAATGAAAGGCATCCAAATTGAATTGGAAGACGTAAAGCAATCTCCATTTGCAGATGATGTAATCCCATTTATAGAAAATCCAAAACTGTCCACAAGAAAGCTATTAGAGCTCATAAGTGAATTCAGCAAAGTTGCAGGGTACAGGCTCAACAGAAAAGAAGTATTGTGGTTCTATACATTTCCAAAAGCAACCGCCCCAAAAGATATTAACAAGACAATTTTTTTTTAAAGACTTTATTTATTTTTTCGACAGACAGCCAGCGAGAGAGGGAACACAAGCAGGGGGAGTGGGAGAGGAAGAAGCAGGCTCATAGCGGAGGAGCCTGATGTGGGGCTTGATCCCATAACCCTGGGATCACACCCTGAGCCGAAGGCAGACGCTTAACCGCTGTGCCACCCAGGCGCCCCCTTAACAAGACAATTCTATTTACAATAGCACCTAAAAGAATAAAATAACTAGGAATAAATTTAACAAAGAAGAATAAAAATTTATACACTGAAAACAACCAAAAATTCTTGAATGATAAAGAAGACCTAAATAAGCAGAAAGATACGTTCACAGGTAGGGAGACAATATTGTTAGCAAATCAAAACCATCCCCCAAAAATCTACAAATTCAATGCAATCCCTAACAAAATCCCAGCAGTCTGTCCTTCGGAAATGGAAAAGCCTATCCTGAAATTCATAAGGCATTTCAAGGGACCTTAGGTAGCCAAAACAGTCTTGAAAAAGAAGGACAAAGTCATAGGATTCACACTTACCTGATTTTCAAGCTTACTACAAAGCTGCAGTAATAGAATAGTGTGTTACTGGCCTAGGGCTAGACATGTAGACCAAATTCAAATAGAGCTGAAAGTCCAGAAACAAACCCATGTATCTATGACCAACTGATCTATTTTCTTAGATTTTATTTATTCTTTGACAGAAAGAGTACAAGCAGGGGGAGCAACAGAGGGAGAGGGAGAAGCAGACTTCCCCCTGAGCAGGGAGCCTGACTTGGGGCTCAATCCCAGGACCCCGGGATCATGACCTGAGCCGAAGGAAGATGCTTAACCTACTGAGCCACCCAGGTGCCCCGACTAATTGATATTTGATAAGGATGCCAAGACCATTCAGTAGGGAAGGGGCAGTCTCTTAAATGATGCTGGGACAACTGAATTTCCACTTGCAAAAGAGTGATGTTGGATTGCTACCTCACAGTGTACACAAAAATTAACTCAAGGGGATATAAAAATATAAAATATAATATAACTTTTATAAAAGCTATATATATTATTTTATAATATATATTATATATTTATAAAAGTATAAAATATAATATAACAAAAATATAACTCAAGTGGATATAAAAAAATAAAATATAAAAACTAAACTATACAACTCCTAAAAGAAAACTTAGGTATATATTTTCATGACCTTGGATTTTGCAATGGGGTTTTAGATATGATTCCAAAAGCATAAGCAACAAACAAAATGGATAAATTAAACCTCACCAAATTAAGAACTTCTGTGCATCAAAGGATATTGGATCAAAAGATCAACAGAGTGGAAAGACAGCCCAGAAAACGGAAGAAAATGTTTGCAAATTACATATCTAATAAGGAATTAATATCCAGAATGGATGAAGAACTAAAATTCAGCAATAGCAGGATGAGCAACCCAATTAGAAAATGGGCAAAGACAGTTCTCCAAAGAAAATATACAAATGTCCAATAAGCATAGGAAGAGTTGCTCAATATACTTGTCATTAGGGAAGCAATCAAAACCACAATAAGATACCATCTACTGGGATGGCTATCATTAAAAAAATAAACACGTTGATAAGGATGTGGAGAAATTGGAAGCCTATACATTGCTTGTGGGAATGTAAAATGGCATAGATATTGTGGGAAATAGCTTGGCAATGCCTCAAAAAGCTAAAGAGAATTATCATATGATCCACCAATTTCCCTTCTGGGTATATACTAAAAAAAAAATTGAAAACAAGGACTTGAAAAGATCCTGCGTGTCGCTGTTTCTTGCAGCATTATTCCCAATGGCTAAAAGGTGGACACAGCCCAAATGTCCATCAGCATACAGGGAGAGACAAATGTGGTTTATCCATACGATGGACTATTATTCAGTCACAAAAAAAGGAGTGAAATTCTGATAGAAGCCACAACATGGATGAACCTTGAAATCATGCTACATGAAATAAGCCAGACACAAAAGGATACATATTCTGTGATTCCACTTATCTGAAATACTTAGAATTAGTAAATTCATAGAGACAGGAGGTAGAATCAAGGTTCCTGGAGAGTAGTGGAGAGAAGAGAATGGGGAGTTGTTGCTTGATGCCTGCAGAGTTTGTGTTTGGGATAATGAAAAGGTTTTGGAAATGGATAGAATGGATGGTTGCACAACTCTGTGAATATAATGAATGCCACTGAATTGAATACTTAAAAATGGTAAAACTGGCAAATTTTGTTCTATGTGTTTTACCACAATTAAAAAACAAAGAAGGCACCTGGGTGGCTCAGTCGGTTAAGCGTCTGCCTTTGGCTCAGGTCAGGATCCCAGGGTCCTGGGATCAAGTTCCACAGAGGGCTCCCTGCTCAGCAGGGAGCCTGTGTCTCCCTCTGCCCCTCCCCCACCCCGCTCATGCTCGCGTGTGCGCTTGCGCGCTCGTGCTCTCTCTCTCTCTCTCTCTCTCCCAAAAATAAAATCTAAAACAAAACAAAACAAAACAAAAAGAATGGGTATGTCGCCCAATGGAGGCCAATGCCGTGGAAGGAGAAACCAGCTGGAGGCGTTCTGGGGAAGGTTTGGCGGACAGCCAACGGATAAGATGCTGTCTTTCTTTCTCCAGACCTGCGGTGGCCGTCCTGCTCACTCGGCTGAAGGATGAAGCCACCAGGAAAGCAGTGACCGATGGAAAGACATAGGTCCTGGATGATGTCATTAAGCGACTGAACCAATGGGCTATGGGGTCAGTCCTCTCTTGGGAGTCTTCGTTACGTAGGATAACTTTCTTCTTGTTAGAAAAAGGAAACACCAACATCCAAGACAATAAAGAGCTAAAAAATGCCAACCCGTTACTTGACCTTAAAATAAGGAATTTCCTGGGGCGCCTGTGCGGCGCAGTCACTTAAGCGTCGACTCTCGGTTTCCGCTCCGGTGTGATCGCAGGGTTGTGGGATTAAGCCCTGTGTCAGGGTCCGTGCTTAGCGAAGAGTCTGCTTGAGATTCTCTCTCCCTCCAGCTCTTCCTGCCCCCCCAAAATAAATAAATAAAATCTTTATTTAAAGATTTTATTTATTTGACAGAAAGAGAGCAAGAGCAGGTGGGCGAGGCAGAAGAAGAGGGAGAAGCAGACTCCCCGCTGAGCAGAGAGCTGGACACGGGGCTCGACAACATGGGATCATGACCTGAGCCGAAGGCAGACACTTCGCCGACGGAGCCACCCAGGCGCCCCAATAAAAAATCTTTAAAAAAAAATAGGGAATTTCCCCAAAGTCCTGAAAGATGAGAGACGGAGATACTCAGACAGCTGGAGCGATGGCTTAGCCCTACCTGAAAGATTGAGAAGGCGGATGACAGCACATCACCTTTCAAGGAGCTGCAACCAGGCCCTCCCCGTCCACGGACGCGAAGAACAGCGGTAGAGAACAGCGCAAGATGTTTTGGACGGCAGCCTCCCCTTGGGGAAGCAGAAGGAGCCGCAGGATGGAGAGCACACGAGCAAACTCGGGCCCCAGGAGGGTGAGGGGGCGGGACCCTGGCGGTTACTATGGAGACCTCCAGGAAGCTGAAGCAAAAGCAGTTTTCCAGAAACGAGTCGATGCGGTTGGCTTCAATTTTTATTTGAAAACTGTTGAAAAAAGAAAAAAAAAAAGGAACGCACGCCAAATTAAAGGAAGAAGGTAAAATAGTGGATTCCCTTCAAGATCGTAGTAAAAATCTCCAAACTGAGAAATCTGCTCTGCCGTCGGGAAAATCACCATTCGAAAGGGAGAGGCAGAAACAGCTCTTGCAGAAACTTAAGTCCTTCGCGAATGCACTGAGAAAAAGGAAACGGATTTTCACACGGAGCCCGTCTTCCCGCAGCAGCGCCTGCCC
The DNA here is from genome assembly GCF_002007445.2 of Ailuropoda melanoleuca. Classification (NCBI taxonomy): domain Eukaryota; kingdom Metazoa; phylum Chordata; class Mammalia; order Carnivora; family Ursidae; genus Ailuropoda; species Ailuropoda melanoleuca. The sequence continues at coordinate 99,510,959 of NC_048219.1, read as the reverse complement.
GCCTCCCCACCCCCGTGCGACTGTGGGGAAGTGGGAAACCACAGGGGCTTCTGGTCATCGTGGGGAGTCTTTCACAGGGAAGCTCAGGGGCACATGGGGTGGGGAGGGGGAAGGGCCTTCCCTCTGGGCCCTGATGGCGACTGTGGGGATTGATGCGCTATGGACCTTCTGCCTGGCACGGCCGGGTCATGGGCGGGTACGGGACTTGGGCCCCCGGCTGGGGCTGGGAGGGTGGGCGCCAGGCTGCGTCCCCACGCAGAACTTGCAGTGACGGGAAGTGACAGGGGCCGTGGGAGCTGTGCGTGGACCTGCCGCACTTCCTGCCTGGGCCTGTTTGTCCGGCGGCTGCCTCTCCTTCCCCTGCAAGGTGCTGGCCAGCACTTTCCCACGCTCTTCCGGGGCCTCTGACCTGAGTCCAGCCGGCGCACAGAGACACAGCAGGAGGGAGCCTGAGCCCCGAGAGGTGCAGTGGGTCTCCTCAGGGTAGCGTGGGGGCGTGGGGAGGACTGCCGGGCTGGCCCGGCTTCCCGCACCCCTGCACGGAGGCTGGGCAAAGGGCAGCCCTCCGTTAATCTCAGCCTCTCTGTGCTGCTGGAGGAGGGGGCCGCTGAGCAGTGAAGGCACTGGGCCTGCCTGGGTGACCCTCGGTGACGGCCGCTGTCCACTCTGGGGAGGGAGGAGGGTGGGGGCCTAGCTGTGGGGTGGAGGGCAGCCAGGACCCCCCGCTGCAGGCCGCTGCGGAGCCCTGGACCTGGCTTGTCCATGGGGTCTCAGCCATGGCCCACGGGTGGACAGGTCTTCGGGAGGAGTGGGCTGCCGCGGTCCAGATCGGCTTACGGGCTCCAGCAGACTCACACTGTGGTCAGGGGCCCCAACTGCGGCTCCCTCTGGCTGAAAGGCTCTGTGGCCCTGGGGCCAAAGCGGCTCAATCCAGGGTCCTGGAAGGTTCAGCATGCACAGAGAGGGCCTGGGGGTTTGTTGGGCTGCCAGGCCCTGGAGCAGAGCTTGCAGTCTCTGGCTGGCCTCTCCACAGTGGCGGCAGTGGGCGCTGGGGGCCCAGGACCATGCCTGCTGCGGCTCCAGACCCCCCTCTGGCCTCAGGGCTGAGCACCTGGTGGGGTGGGGGTGGGGGCCGGGGTCCTGGCCCAGCACCTGTTGCAGGCTGGGGGCTGGCCTTCGCCCTGCTTCCCCCGTGGCCTCCGACAGGCACTTCGCCCTCCTGTGGTCACTCCCAGAGGTGGCCCTGCCCTGGCTGCTGCGGTCTGGGGGTGCTTCTTACCACTTCCCCTCCCCTCCCTCCACCTCCCTTCTCTCTGGTCCGCCTTCTCACTTCTTCGCCTTCAGACAATCCAGGAACCCTGAACAAATGCTCTCATTCACTCATCTGTTTATTGTTTTGTGCTTTGGTTTTGTGTTTTGCGTTACATCCCCATGGCCGTACCTTATTTATTTTAGAACTGGAAGTTTGTCCATTTTGATCCCCTTCACCCATTTCAACGACACCCCACCCCCCAACATCTGGCAACTACCAGGCTCTCTGGTATCTATGAGTTCGGTTTCAGTTTTTTGTTTTTGTTTTTGTTTTTACATTCCACAAACAAGCGAGATCATGCACTGTTTGTCTTTCTCTGTCTGACTTATTTCACTTAGCATAACGCCTTCTAGGTCCAGTTTATTCTCAAACTGACTGTGCGGGGCCCCTCAGAGATCGAGGGATGACTAGCGATGGTTCAGCCCCTGAGGAGATCCCTGCCCTGGAAGGAGTCAGATGGAGGAACTGATGGGGACCATGTTCATGCTGCAGAGTCAGTGGGCAAGGGTGTCCGGGAAAACTTCCTGGAGGAGGTGGTGCCCAGTTAAGACAGAAAGGAAGAGAGGGAATTTTACTGTCAGCTGCAGCCCTTCCGTGGCCCCAGGCAGAGGGTGCCAGATTCTGGGAGTGGCCAGAATTAGCAAAATTAGCATCACCATGAATGACCGCGTGGTGGAGGAAGAACCTGGCCAACTGAGCGGGGTGCGGGTGCTGTACCGCCAGCTGCAGACGAGCTGGACCCCACCCCCCCGGCCACCTTGGCCACACAGAGCGCTGCCTCGCCCAGTCACTAGCTCAGTAATTAGGGTAGGATTTGAAGACAGACCTCCTGACTCAAACTAGTTCTGCCAGAGGGCACCCGGGGGCCTGAAGGTTCCCCTCACAGAAGTGTTCCTCGGGTGAAGGTGTCCCACCCCCAGGGGCCCCCAGGTGAGATGTGAACTCGAAGAGAAGGGGCAGCGGTGGGCCGCTCGGTCAGGCAGGCGCTCGGCCCCTCTCACTGCGCTGGGAGCAGATGCTGCCCAGGGATCCTGGCTGGTGGAAGGGCCCTGGTCACGTAGGGCAGGCAGGGCAGTCCCGTCTCTCACCTCGCCCCCACCCCAATGCCAGAAGAGAAATCCTGAAAGGGCAGCAGGAGGCTCCCCAGACAGGGATGGGGGGGCTCTTGTAGCTGAATGGCAGAAATCTTGCTGCTTACCAAAGAGGTGAGGCCACCTACTACCGTGACCTTTCTTGTTAGGGTTGTCTTGTGTCCCCCCAAAAGATCTGTTCAAGTCTGAACCCCCTCTACCTGGGATCGGGACCTTATTCGGAAATGGGGTCTTTGCAGATGTAATCATGTTAAGGTGAGGTCCTACTGGATGTAGGGTTGGCCCTAATCCAGGGACAGGGGTCCTTATAAAGGAAAGCAGAGGGAGATTGAGACACAGAAAGGCAGACACACAGGACGAAGGTCACATGATGACGGAGGCAGAAATTGCGGTGATGGGCCCACAAGCCAAAGAAGGCCAACGACTGCTGAAGCCACCAAGAGTAAGGAGAGCACCGAGGGAAGACTCTGCCCTAGAACCTCAGAGGAAGCACGGTCATAGGGACACCTTGACTTTGGATTGCTAGCCTCCAGATCCGTGACGGAATAGATGTTTCAGGTCATCCAGTTTGGAAGGGCTTCTGAACCGTCCTCTCGCCTCGCCACTGGGGTCACATCCCAAACTCGGCATGCCCTGCGTCCGTCCGTCCCACCGTAGCAGATTTTTCTCCTAATGCCTCTCATACCTTTCACTTCCCCTTTACTCACGGTCCCTAGAACAACTGTACTTCCTCAAATGCAAAATGACTCCCCTTTCTGAACATCAAAGTTAAACATGTTCAGCTGTAGGAAAATGATTAAATAGGGAAAAGTAGAAAGAAGGAAAAAGCACCTGTGTCACTTGGGTTTATTTCCATTCCTTTTTTTTTCTATGAGTATTTTAACGTTGTTTTTATCTTGTGTTTCCCTCCCTGCCCTCCCCTTAGTATAATATTGTATTTTCTTGGGGCGCCTGGGTGGCTCAGCCGTTAAGCGTCTGCCTTCGGCTCAGGTCATGATCCCAGGGGCCTGGGATGGAGCCCCACATTGGGCTCCCTGCTCAGCGGGAAACCTGTTTCTCCCTCTCCCACTGCCCCTGCTTGTGTTCCCTCTCTCGCTGGCTGTCTCTATCTCTGTCAAATAAATAAATAAAATCTTTTTAAAAAATTGTATTTTCTTGGTCTCTGAAAATTCTTTATAAAATACTTATGTTATGAAATTTCTATGTAAAATATATATTTAAAAGACTGCTTAAGATTGCAGTCTTCGGGAATGCCTGGGTGGCTCAGTTGGTTAAGCGTCTGTCTTTGGCTCAGGTCATGATCCCAAGGGATCCTGGGATCAAGTCCCACATGGGGCTCCTTGCTCAGCAGGGAGCCTGCTTCTCCCTCTGCCTGCTGCTCTCCCTGCTTGTTCTCTCTCTCTCTCTCTGACAAATAAATAAATAAAATCTTAAAAGAAAAAAAAGATTCCAGCCTTTGTATCCATGAAGTATTTAACTAATCCCTAATTCTTAGGCATTTAGGTTCGCTCCAGGTTTTTTTTTTTTCTCTAATGAATGATCTTTTATTTATTTATTTTTTTAAAAAATATTTTATTTATTTATTTGACAGAGATAGAGACAAGCCAGCAAGAGAGGGAACACAAGCAGTGGGAGGGAGAGGAAGAAGCAGGCTCCCAGCGGAGGAGCCTGATGCGGGGCCCGATCCCACAACGCCGGGATCACGCCCTGAGCCGAAGGCAGACGCTTAAACCGCTGTGCCACCCAGGTGCCCCTGAATGATTTTTTAAAACATAAATCTGCTTAAATCCTTTGGCAGTTTCCATAATCTTCTGGGTATTAAGCTTCACCATTCGGCTCTTGAGACTAGTCGTGACCTCACACCTGCTTCCCTCCCTCACCTCCTGGATCCCTCCCTGAGGACCACGGACATCTGGTCCCCTGAGTGCCCCTCTGCCTACCATCACCATAGGGGACTCGGCTGTCCCGGGGTTCACCTCCATGGCTCAGGAGGTGAGCCTCCACCCCCTGTCAGGATGGGGACCAGGATGGGTCTACACCCTTGCGGGAGGGTACGTCGTCCTTGCCAGTGCTTCCGTCTGTGTCCAGATCCCCACCCAGTGGAACAAAGGAAGGGTCTTGGGACTCTGGGGGAAGCTTCCACAATGATAAAAAGAGACATCCAGGGGAGCTAGCGCTCCTCTCGGATGGCCATCACTTCACATGATGTGACACCTGCAGCTGTGCCTGGTGACCGTGGGGGCAGACATCCGCCGGACTTGAGGGTGTGAATGGCACAGCAGCAAGATGGAAGGCCAGCCTTCCGTGCTGAAACACGGAGCAGGTCCCCTGGGTCCCTGCTCATTCTGCCTCTGGATTTCTTTGATGTTCCTTACTGTTTAAGTCACTAGTAATCATCGTGAGGGCATCCTGACTGAGCTTTCCCCTTCCTGCACGGTCCTGGGCCAGCCTGTGCTATGAGACCCCCCTCTCTCCTCTCCAGGGGCTGCCATCCCGAGGCCCCACTGGGCACCAGGGTCACTCACCTGGACACTCTGGGCCTCGGGTGACTGGGAATTTCTCAAGGACAGTGGCCATGTCTCGTGAGGTGAGCCCATCACACCTGGTACATACTCAGGAGATGTGAGCTGCGCGAATGCTAGGCTTGGTCCCCTGCCTTTGGGCCTTTCAGGCCTAGTATGAGCTATGGACTGAATTGTGTCCCCCCCCGCCCCCAAATTCATACACTGAAGCCCTACCTCCCAATGTGACAGTATTTGGGGATGGGGTCTTCCCTAGGTCATCAGGCTCTGATGAGGACGGGAGGGTGGTGTCCGTATAGGAAGAGACAGGAGAGACTTGCTTCATCTCTCTCCGCCACTGGAGGACACGACAAGAAGGTAGCCATCTGCGAGCTGTGACGGGAGTCCTCACGGAATCCGATCATGCTGGCTCCCTGGGCTTGGACTCGCAGCCTCCAGAACTACGAGAGACACATCTGTGTTAGGCCACCCAGTTTGTGGTGTCTTGTTATGGCGGCCTGAGCTAAGACTGTGTTTTGGGCCATGGCCAACTGTTGCTTGACCTTCTGGTGTGGGAGCACGCTGTCCTCCTGGTGTGGGAGCATGCTGTCCTCCTCAGGGCGGAGACTGCGCCACCTTCTTTCCTGGGCCTCTCCCTCCCATGGACCTGTGGGGCTGGCCCAGGCCACCAGTGGAGCACCGGATGGCCCCCGTGGCCTGCTCTGCAATGGCCCTCTCCCCCCTACTAAGGGTCCTCCACTGGGGTATATGGTAGACAGGGCCCCAGGGACATCCCACGCAAGGCCCCTTCTCCCCACTCATCTCATGACTTCAGCCTGAAGCCTCTTGAGAGGACAGTGACCATCAGCGACAATCCCAGATGGGACATTCTGGCCCTGTTTGGACTCCTGAGGACTGGGCCTGGGTCCAGGTGGCCACAACCCTAATCTCCCAGCTTTTGGGAGTGTCCCTGATGTTGTTAGAGTCCCTGTGAGTCACAGCGAGCACCCCCGGACTGCGGCAGAGCCTGGCCTGGTCCTCAAGGTCAGCCAGGAGCCCAGGCTCAGGTGTCCTGTGCAAAGGGACAAGAATCTGTCAGGGACTAAGGACAGAGTGGGAGGCTAGACGGAGGTGGACTGAGAGAAAGACAAGCCAGGCCTTGAGTGGAGAAAGGAGCCTTAAGCAATGTTCAAATGATCAGGACAGCAAGGCCCCCTCCCAGCCATGTCATTAAACATGTGGCACAGTGGAAGTGGGAGTGGAGGGCGAGTGGCAGGGCATCCTGAGGGGCAGGTCAGGGGCAGCCCCGGCTGGACATCGGCACTGGCCTGGGCCAACTGCCACCAAGAGTAGGGGGACCCAGACATTGCTCTCATTGGCGGCTGGTTACCCAGTGTGCATGGGGTTGGGGGGTGGAATATGGAGGCTGGCTTCCTGGAAAGATCTCAGGCTGGTGGGCAAGTCTTTGTACTTTCCACCCTACTCACTGCCCCTGGTTAAAGCCTGAAGGTCAAGGTCAAAATGACAGGGCAGCCACAAGGGGTAGAACTTTGGCCGCATGTGGCTGGTCGTGTTCCAGCTCCAGAGAGTGGCTCCAGCCAAGGGGAGGCCAGGGGTAGGAAGGTCATGGTGTGGGAAAGACGTAGGAGGGCTGGTGTCACTTGCGGGTGGGACGGGGGAGGCACCTGTCCAGGAGCGCAGGAGTAGGGGTTTGGGCGGTGCAAGAGACGGGATGGACACAGGGCCCAAGATTCTGCACAGACTCGCTCATGTCCCAGGAGAGAGCTCCAGGCCCTGGGTCGCTGTGGCTGAGGCCTGGTGCAGGGTGAGAGGTGGGACACACACAGGGAGGGGGAGGCAGGGGCTGTGGGGAGTGGGGAGCTGAGCTGCGGTGGAGAAAGCCTTCAAAACCCACTTCCCCTGCCCTGCCCTTCCGCTAGCTGTTTAACAAACAGGACATCCTGCAAACGCAGACAGAAGGTGGCCTGTGAACCCCGGGGGGTGGCCGTCCATCCCCATTTCCTCCTGGAGGTCGGGATCAACCCCCCCCACAACACAACCGCCCTTTGGAAGGACTTATCGAGGGCAAATAGGGTGCCGCCACAAAATGGAGAGAGGCTTGTGGCCAGAATCCTGGCGGTCCCCTAGGCTCCTCTAAGTTCTAGTGAAATGAAAGGCACCAGCAGGACCAGCAAAGGGCTCAGGCCCTGCAGGGGCGAACGTGAGTTACCCCACTGGGTTCAGTGACCCAACTAAACCAGGGGCCTGCGGAGGGCAAAGGCAGTGTGGAGAGTGGCAGAGGGGAGAAGCCATCCCGTGACCCGTTGCAGAAAGGACAGCATCTAGGGGCCCTGGTGGGGCTGTGTGTTGAGTGTCTGACTCTCCGTTTCGGCACAGGTCATGATCTCAGGGTTGTGGGATCAAGCCCTGAGTCGGCCTCTGCGCTCAGCACGGGGTCTGCTTGAGATTCTCTCTCTCTCTCCCTCTGCACCTCCCGGGGCTCGCTCTCTCTCTCAAATAAATAAATTTTAAATAAAAAAAGGACAGTGTCTGTTATTTTGCAATGTCTGCTATGTCATACCAATTTTAATGTATTTCACCCAGTTTCAATTTTCTTTCCTCTTCCCCTCACTGTAATATAGGGCAGCTGTTCTCAAAATTTGTGGTCACAGAACCCCGTCCACACTCTTAAAAATGGTTGAGGAACCCAAGGAACTTTGGTTTAAGTGAATTATATCAACGTTTACCATGGAAGAAATTATAGCCAACAGCTTTTAAAACTATTAATTTATGTAAAAACAATAAATCCATTATGTTAACTTCCTTTAGTGAAAAACAACCATATTTTCCAAGACAGAGAAAATGTGGATGAGTTAGGGGAGTGATATTGATTTTGCAAACCTTTCCTGCCTGGCTGCACGGAAGGAAGGGGGCCGCTCTCCCGCGTCTGCTCCTGCGCTCGGCTCGGTGGAAGACAGGAACAGACTCAGCTTCTCCCAGAGGTGCAGTTGGGAAAGAGGGGGCCATGTCGTGGTCGTTCACTTCAACCCACACCTTCTAGAATAGATGGAAACATGACCAACCAGAGGAGGGTGAGACACCTCCAAGTATCCTAGATTGCGAGTTGGATGGAGTGATGCGCAAAGCTGGGGATCGGGGGACAGGCTCTCTTCTCCTTCGGGGAAGGGGGGAGCCGCTGCCTTGCCCAGGCCCAGGCGGCGCAGGCTGGATGGGGCCGGTAGTTTTGAAGTGTAAGCACAGGGGAGGGTGTATGTCAGACAGCCGAGGGGCTGCTGCACTTTGGTCCTCATCGTTGGTGACCCAGCGTCTGAGCACCCTTCCTTTCTGGGCGAATAGCCTACCAAGTGAGTTCGGGCAGAGGCCTCCGTCCTCCTGAGGCTGAAAGGGCCAGAGAGTCTCTGCAGGGGAGGAAAGCCAGCCGGCCTGAGCGCTAGCGATCACCTCCCTCCTGGCATGTTAATCTTGAGCTCCTGGCAGACCCCCGAGATTACTTGTGGCAGTGGGGAGGGCGGCGGAGGGCCTGTGGCACGTACTATGTTGGTGGCAGTGTCAGGTGGCCCACACGGGGCCATCCCCACCAAATGGGCCCCGCGGTGCACCCTGGCCCTGGTGGGGGGCAGCACAACCTGGGCCTCATGCACTCTCGGACTGGACCCGGGCCTCCGGTCGGTGTGGAACTACTGTGTGCTCTGACAGCAACCCCTTCTGGAGGCCGTCCTGTCCCTGCTGGCCACCCAGGACCCAGGCGCGGGGCAGACGGAAGGGCCTGCCTCTTCTATCTCGTGTGCGGCCGAGGCCTGTCTAGACTCTGTGTGCCCCGTCCCCGGGTTCTGGCCCGTCCAAAGCACCTGGCAGAAGTCCCCGGGCCACCCTCCAAGGCCGGTGCGCTTGCAAAACCGTCCTGCGTGGAGCGGCCAGGGCTCCGCCCCAGTTTCCAGAGGGGGTCTAAGCGCAGGGTCTTCTCGTCTCCCCTCAAATCCCTTGTCGCCCCCCTTCCGAACAGATTCCCTCATCTTTATTAGAAACAATGAACTTTGGAGAATTACAGGGTGCTTGTAGAACAGCGGGGGGGAGTCATCCATGAGCTGCTACAGATGCTGGGACTCCTTTCCAGTTTTAGGGCTGTCTCGAGACAGCAGTGCGGCCTGTCACAGTTCCCTGGGCGTGTGCTGGCCCACCCCACGCGGGTCGGGCTTGGCTTGGTGCTTCGGCCACGGAACGAGGACCCCCGACGGACACCACAGGTGGGCAGTGGCCGCGTGGGCTTGCGGGGCTTGGCCTGGCCTCTTGTGCTTCTGCCAGGAGAAAGAAGAACGCGCCCCAGGGGACACTACTCCTTTGCCTGGGACCCAGGGCGGAATCCGGGACACGCTGTGGAGCTGACCTGCCTCAGACCCACGCCTGCACTGTCCCCACGGCAGCGGACTTGCAGACCCGGGAGCCGGAGTGTGTACTCGGAAGCCACCGAGACTTCTGAGCACCTGCGAATACACCATCCTATGGGGGAAACTGCAGTCACAGAATTTGACACATGCGACATTCTGTGATAGTCCGCATTACACGGCAATTAAGAAGTCCCCAGGCACAGCTGAGAGATTGTTTTTTATGGACTGACTCTCCACAAACCGTCACCCCCACTCTATATCTAATGCTTTTGAGGCCAGCAGGACAGGGGATGGCCCACATGGGGGAGAACGCTGATCACTTGCAGACCCCGGCTCTGTAACGCTGGGGGTCTGGGTGAGTGTGGGGAGGACCCATCACCGTCAGGAGGGGCTGTACCAGGTGTCCACAAGCCCCTAGCCTGAAACCGTAGCCAGGAGGTGCTGGGATCCCCCAAGCCCTTCCCGGGATCCCTCCAGCAACCCGCTCCTCCCCTCCCAGATCTTAAGTGCAAGTCCATGTTTGAGAGATTATCTGGGTGTGGAGGGGTGATCAGGGGCTCTACGCTCCTGAAAACAGAGGGGCCTGAAGTTCTGGGTGGCATTTTGCACATCCGGCTCTTGGCTTGTTCCTTCCCACAGGCAGACTGCTGTGACGCGCCCTATCTTCTCGTGGTCACTTCTGATCGTGTACTTCGTGAGTGCGGGGAGGGACCTCAGAGTTGGTCCTCAATGAATATTTGAGAAACGGATGAATTCTTGGTGCCGAAATGTTACTGCTGCTCAGGGCTGCTTCCCACATTCCGAGGGCTGGTGTGAACTAAGAGTGTGAGTGTGTGTGTGTGTGTGTGTGTGTGCGTGTGCGCGAGCTTGGCACAGTCCTAGGCGACTGAACTGAGCTGGGACGTCCTCAGGCTTTCAGGAAGCCAGGCTCCCAGGACTAGCTTTTGTTGGGGGCATGACCCTCGCTGGGTAAACCAAGTTATTGACTTGGAATAGTTGACTAGCAAGTTAGATCAGTTTTACTAAGTTGCTAATGATAAACATGGATTCCCTCCTTCCTTTTCTCCAGCAATAATATCACTACACTTTTCTATTTCAACCTCCTTTTGAAAGTATTTATTTGTTCTCAGTCAGAAGAACATTATTCTCTCAGAATCTGATTTTTGCCTGATTCCCTGGTGTACCACCAGTGCCTGAAGAAGTACCCTGTACTGACTTTACAAATAACTCTTCTTTCCCTGTTGCTGACAGATCAAAAAGTTTGGACCTTGAAATAATGCCTGCTCTTACTGGCCGTGTTTTGGTTCACGCTACTCTTCCCAGCATTCTGATGACAAGTAACATTTTTTATTATAGCCGAGAAATATTCTAAGGCTCTTCGCAATGAACAAATCACCTATTGCTCATATTGGTTGTTCCTGAAGAGCCGTTACTACCTGTGTTGGAAAATTCCAGGTGCTCAATTAACAGTGTCACTTTGTGGCCTGGTATCACACTGGAGCATGTCACCTATTCCCAGAGGATGGTCGTTCCTCCCTCTACTGAGACCTTAAAGCTGTGTAGACTGAGTCATCTAACACCTGAATATTAAGAGCCATGGGATTTACGATCCCTATATTCACGCCTGATACTTTGACAAAATCTTATACTGGGTACATACTAATGTTTTAAGCAATCTTTAAGGACAGCTGCAATAGACGTGTATCTTCACATATATATAAACTTAAAAAAATACTGTAACGTAATACATTGTAATGCACAGAACTAGAATTCAACATAATACGTTGCTAAAATATTCATATAAATATCATATATGCATGGATTCATTTCATTAGAAAAATTCACCTTTTATGATATTAAAGACCAGTATCAGCAAAGCCCAAAGAAAAACTATTTTAACAGTAGGAACACTAAAAATAAGAACTCTAAGGCTTATAAACAAGTGGTGGGAAAGAGAATTCTTTACATTTGCTATTATGTCACAACAGGTACAATCTGAAATACAACTTTAGACTAGCAGTGTATAAAAATACTTTTAAACAATACTTTCAACAGGCATAGTACCACTAAAAAAAAAAAAAAAAAGACCCAGCTGTTTATTTCATTTGAGGACCTACTATTCAACTGACTGCTCCCAAGCGAGCTTCTAAAGCACCAGCCTGGAATGCAAGTTGTCCCACGTATACACCACACACACACACACACACACACACACACACCACACGCATGCGTGCACACGCAGAGCCATAGATTAAAATAACCCCCTACGTCTATGGTGCGTACTGATGAGCGACCGACAGGCATCAATCTCAAACAAGGCATGAGATGACGGTGTTTGGAGCCTATTTTCAGTTCCAAGTTTGGGATGGATGAGCAAAGAGGCAAAAGTAAGGTGGATTTTGCGTGTGTATATGGTTCCCGATCCACAGAGAGGCGCTCTCCAGGGGTTTAATCCGGCATATCAATATTTAACTTGGGAGGCGGGGGAACATATTTCCCAGGACTCTGGGTTATGACTACCCTGGCCTTCTTTCCAAACATCGGAGCAATTTTCGGAGCATCCGGAACTGATGTTTCTTCAGCATCTTCACTGTCTTCGTGCTGTAGATCATAGGAAATGTTCCCATATTCTCTTAAAAATGGGAAAATTTCAAGCAGAAACTGACAGAAATCTCTGCGAATACCAAACCACCAATGATTGCCTCCTTTTCGCCTAAATGTCGTGGCCATTAAAGTTATCAACGAAAGCCAAAGGGGGACAAATATGGCGATGTAAGAGAACGTGTTGTGGCCATCTAATCTGTGAACTAGCAGAACCTCAAAAGTGAGCAAGGGCACGACAATCGTTATCCAGCTGATGGCCATGGTCACGTGTGTCCTCCGCTGTTCCGCAACCACATCCAAGGAGCGCAGGAACAGGAGGGACCAGACGATGTTATAGAGGACGACTAGGCAGAGGAACGACATGAGAATCCACAGGGGCACGAACACCACTAGCCACGGCCAGTGGATAATCCTGTCCAGCCTCAGGGCGATGAAGATGAACTGCAGGATGTTGACAGAGCACAGGATCTCCAGCTCTAGCGACCTATCGTGTCGGAAGCCCCAGACGCAGGCGGCCACGGACACTGGGGATACGAAGAAAAGTGGCATGAAGACCAGCAGCCAGAAGTGGGTCCCCCTCTCCACCCTGTCGCAGACCAGGACTTCGAACATGAGCAGCAGCAAGTGGATGGCCACGGCGATCAACATGGCTTTGAACTCCACGCAGGCCTCCCCCTCGGTGCGGTATCGGGGGTTGCGGGCCCAAACGCCCGCGCCCACGGAGGCGCCGGCGATGACCAGCAGCTTCCACAGCCATATGGGGGCGAAGACGGCCCAGTAGCTCCACTGGATGATGCCGTCCAGGCGGAGGGGCAGCAGCACCGAGAAGAGCAGCAGGCAGGCGTAGATGAGGAACTTACTCGGGTTGAAGTCCTGGAACAGGCCCCTGGGGTTCATGGCGAAGCCGCCGCCAGCCCACCGGGGCCGCTGCTCCGCCCGACTCGGCGGGCGCCGCGTCTCCGCCGCTTCCCGGGCCCGCCGCCTCCCCGCCCGGCCTGCCGCAGGTCTAAGAGGGCGGGGGCCGGGACGGACCGGGAGGAGGATCCGACCCGCGGCGCCGAAGGGCCGGAACACGTGCGCGCGCGGTCACGTAGCCCGGGGGACTGGGCGGGGCGGGGGCGGGGTCCGCCGGGGGGCCTCCCCCTCGCCGGCAACCGACCCCGGGGCTGGGGCACCGTCGTGAGGTCCGGCGCCGGCAGCGCCAAGAGGCAACGGCGTGGGCACGAGCGAAGGCGGGTGGCCGGGCGGGTGTGGGAGTTTGGGAGCGAGGGGCTGGGTGCGGGTAACCGCGAGCGCGCAGGGCGGGGCGTGCCTGTGTGGAGACGTGAGTGCTCCTGCTGTGTCTGTACCGAGGCGGTGGGTTTACCCTGAGCCGACGCCGACGACGGACGACGGCGGAGGCCCGCGCGGGATGGGGTGAGGGGCTTTCCCTGAACGGACGACTTCCAGGGCTGGACTCCGCCTGGACGGGCAATGGCAGTTCTCAGGCTGCCCGTGGAATGGTCGAGGCGCAGTGCCTAGGCGGCGGTGACCTCATACCGCCCCATTCACCCCAGAGGTGGAGGGCTGGTGCTGGGGAGGGTGTTCGACCCCTTTGGGGTCCCCAGGCAAAGTCCCCTGGAGCAGGTGCTTCTGCCCCAGGTCACCTGGTAGGTTTGGAGCAGAATGAAACTCAGATTCAGGGCTCTCGATTTGTAGTCCCGAATCCTCAGTTTTACTCGTTTGGCGCAGCCTAAATCTGATTCTCACAGAGCGATGTTGGAAAAAGGGCCCTGGACCAGGGAGGTCAAGAAATTTGGGTTCTAGGCTAGGCTCTGCCACCCACCAGCTGAGAGACCTCAGCAGATTCACCCTGGTCTGTCTCGGCCTCAGTTTCCTGGGCTGTTCAGTGTTTTCCAAGGGCCAGCCATGTTCTAGCAGGTCTGTGATTTGGAGCACTCCCCTCTCTCTTGCCCACTTGACAGACCCTGGAGTACTCCTCCCTCTCTTCTCCACTCATCCCCTGCCCAGCAGAGCCTGGGTTGCTCGTCCTTCCTGTCTTTCAGATCCCCACCTGTCCCATGCAGTCCCACCACATGCGAACGCTCAAGTACTGGGCTCTGAGGGGAAGGCCATCAGAGGAACGTGCTTAGCGTCAGTCAGGGTCTCTGCGGGGTAACAAGGAAGGGCTTCCAGAGAGACGTAGGGGCCACGGTCCAGATGCAGGAGCTGGCCTTTCCAGGTCAGCATTAACGGGATGCTCATGAAACATGGTGTGATGTGGACAGTCGTAGCCCTCAGAGATCTCCCTACGACTTCACCAGCCCCCACCTCAGCTAGGGGCAATTCGGTGGTCCTGGGGACGGGACTCCCAACCAGGTGAGCCGTGCCAGGCCACCTCGATGTGTCTTCAAGGCCCCTGGTTTCTAAAGAACCCCTCCAGAGTCATGTGGGGGGATGTTAGCTAATGGGGCTCTAGCCTCTGTCCCATCCAGAGTTGCTCTACTCTGTTTTTCATGTTGGTGCTTCTTTTACTATTTCCTTTCAAGAAGGGATTTGCTGGTTAAAACAATTTAAAATTCAAAACCTTTGTACCCACCCGTCCACCTCTGAAATGGGCTAAGAAAAACATGATCAGATGAATCAATACATGGAAAGCACGTTGCATTTAAAGAAATGTGAGCTATTAATATGACCACACCGGGGAGTATAAAGCCTGAGAAGAGGAGGGCTTGCCGAGCCACGTCCCCTGGACCCTGTTAGAGCAGTCAGAAAGCCTCCCCGTCCTCCTCCCTGTAGCTAGATGACCTCAGGGCATCTGCAGCCAGCTCTGTGGCGAAGACAGGAGTTTGGAGTGAGTTTTTCCATCTCTAGAGCTCCTCCTTTAGGACAAGTGCCTGGTTCACGTCCAGGAAGGGAGTTCTGAGGAGGCCAGTCACGGGGCGATGTGTCGCTGCTGCCACCCCATTCCTGCTGGTCCTCGGGGCCTGCTTCCAGCTCTGTGCCAAAGCCGCAGGTGGAGGGCTGCCGCCTGCTGTCCCCTCAGCTGGCTTTCCTGGGCGCTCAGGACACCCCTGCTATTTTCCCTGATGTGGTCAGTCTCTCAGGGGCTTGCCCTTGTCTTTATGTTAACCTTGAAAGCTAACCTGGATTGTTTGTTCTGTGCCAGGTACTGCTGACCTAGGCACCTGTGAGGCCGGTGCACAAAGTGAAGGGTACGTTCTTTCATTTACAGAGAGTGCCCGGGTGCTCTAGTCCAGCTCAGTCCTGCCTATCCCCTGAGTCAGGGTGAATGGAGTCCTGAGATGTGTCTCCCCCCCCCCCACGGGCTCCCCCCTGCTTAGCATCCTCAGTCCAACTTCCCTTTTTGACCTCAGGGCCCTCCTGAGCTTGCCCTGGCCCACCTGGCCAAGTCCCTTTCCTGTGGTCTACCACACCCCCTGTCCTTCTGGAATGTGCCGCACATGATCCCTGCATTCCGTAGCCTTGCTGTTCTCTTCTCAGGGTGGCCCACCCCTACCCAACCTCTTTCCTTCCTGATCACCAAGAGCCAAGACAGCTTCAGGCCTTGGGAAAATTTGTCGACCCCTGGGGGGCTGGTGACCCTCCTCTGACCTCGCGCAGTATCAGGGACTTTGTTCTGTCACAGGACTCATTTCACTGGCTTGGGTTTGTTGGCCATCCTTTCCCTCTTGAGATTTGAGGTCCAGACACCTGGCCAATGCTTAGGTCATAGCACGGGCTCGAGAAATGCTGGTTGAGTGACTGAATCATTTGGCCCTGCTGGTGACCGTGACACTCCTGCCCCAGATCCGGGGGTTCCCTTCCCCCCTCTCCTCGGAGCAGTGTGGAGCCGACACCCGGGGCCTGCCCTGTCACTGTCAGCACCCCGGGCCCTGTGCCGTCCACTCCTGGGCCTGGGTGTGGTCTGTCCTCAGATAGCTCATGTATTTATTAGTCATTCGTTTCCAATGCTGTTGTAAGAAATTGCCGCAAACTTAGCAGCTTGAAAAATGCCTATTTATCATCTCTCAGTTTCTGTAAGTCAGAAGTCGGGGCGTAGCACGGCTCAGCTGGTTCTCTGCTGGAGTCTCACGAGGCCCAAATCGGCGTCGCCAGGGCGGCATTCCCTTCTGGAAGCTCCAGTGGTGAATCTGCTTCCGAGCTCATTAGGCTTGTTGGCAGAATTTGTTCCCGTGGAGTTGTGGGACTGAGGCTCCCCTGTCTTCGCTAGCTGTCAGCGGGGACATTGTCGGCCACCCGCATTTCCCAGCGTGTGGCCTCCTTCAAAGCCACTGATGGTGAATGGAGTTCTCATGCTTTTCCGTCTCTCCGACTGCCCCTTCGGCTGCGTCTCTCTTCTGCTGTCCTTTTCTGTTTTTAAGGGCTCATGGGATTACATTGGGCGCCGCCAGATAATCTGGGATAATCTCTCTATTTTAAGGTCAACCTATTAGTAAACTTGATTCCCCGGGCCAAGCCCCTTCACAGCAGCACCTCTCTTAGTGTTTGCATGAGCAGAGGACCCATGGGAACGCTGGGGCATCTTTAGTTTTTAAAAAGCTCCGAGCCCCATGTGGGGCTTGAACTCACAACCCTGAGATGAAGAGTCGCATGCTCTACCGAGAGCGCCAGCCAGGGGCATCTTTGGAATTCCATTCGGGCCCAGTGTGGCTCTTCCTCCTCCAAGCTCCATGAGGGGCCGCTGCTCTGGGAGAGCCACAGGGAGCCTTTGCCCGAGTGCCCTCCACACACAGACCAGGGTGACAACGCTGGGTTCCTGGGGTGCCCTTGGCGACACCTGGGTGCGCCTCCTGTCCCACTGGGCCCGTTCCCCTGAGCAGCTGGAACCCAGGTAGGATTCAGGATTCAGCCGTGGTCCCCTGGCCCCTTGCTGAATGTCCTCTGAGTGGGCAGCATAGGGGATGACCTGTACAGAAAGCCCGGGGACATTTCACTTTCAGCCCTATTTGTGAGTTTGCTCACATCAGCTCTTTCACGAGAAAGCCACGGCGCACCTGGCTCTTTGCGTCTGCCTCAGCGCCCGCCATCACCCCTTGGCCCTCAGTCCCCGCATGCAGCAGGCCCTCACCTCTGCCTGCGGTAGCCTCCTGCCCCTCCTTCTGCCTCCCCCACTGCCAACACACACACACGCATGCATGCACACACACTCGGCAGTGTGCTAGTGGGCTAGGGGCACAGACTCCAGAATCCCTAGGGTCAACGCAGGTGTTCTCGCATGACTGTCTCCAAGCTGTGACCTTGATCACTCATGGAGCCTCTGGTCTCTGTCTGTGAAATGGTAATAACCTCACAACTTGGTCAGGACAATGTACGAAAACCCAGAATATGCTCAATTCCCACACCCGCCTGGCGGCTCTTGTTTCGGCCTGGGTAGCAGATACAGTGAGCCTCCGTTGGCCTGTTTCCCGGCTGCGTGGTCGGCCACACACCGGGGCATTATGATCTGCCGCTCGTCCGGCTGCCCCAGGTGCACCGTGCCTCTCCCAAGGGCAGGGCCCCATCTCTCATCTCTGGATCTGCCGCATCCAGTGCAGGCCTGTACAGAGTACATGTATCGGGGAAAGCACAGGCAGGCAGGAAGGTTGGAGCTGATGTGGCATCTTTCCCCCCGGCTGAGCTCGGAGCAAGGTCAGCTCTGCGCGGCAAAGCAGCTTGTCTAAAGTCACTGGGTCTCGGGTTTGCAGGGAGGTGTTGCTGGGCTCTCACGAGGACCCTCCTGGAGCACGCCAGCCCCTCGTGCTTGCACTGGGCTCAGTCTTTCAAAGCACGGTGTCATCTGAAGCTGACTTTGAGGGGCTGTGTTGGCAAAGGCACTCACCTCATTTCGCAGGAGGGGAAACTGAGGCCCAGTACTCTGACTACAGTTCTCTGCTGAGCCCTGCCCTTGGTCCAGCTGGTATCCTACCCCTGTTCACTGGCTCAGCCTGGTGAGAATGGCCCCGCTGAAGAGACCGCAAACTGGTTGGGACCCCTTGAGACTTAGCAACTATTCCTTAATTCCTGTATTCATTTGACAGATATGTTTCGGGCATCTGCCCTGTGATCCAAGCCCCATCCTGACATGGGAGGCAGTGGTGAGAAGTTCCTAGAGCTTCTCCCATGCTGAGCCCTTCTCAGTTCAGGTGTCACCTCCTCCAAGGTGCCTTCCCTGACCACCCCACCTAAAGTCACTCCCTCCCTACTTCTATCACCCTGATTTATTTCTCCTCTGTTTCCTATATGTCATTAAACACATGGTTTCTTTTGGAAAATCAGGAAAATGTAGTCATTTAAAGAAAAAAAAGTTCTAGTCTTACAACTATAGAAAATCACTGTTAACATTTTAGTGTATTTCCTTCCAGTTGGTCGGTCATCTCTGCAAAGAGATATCATTGCCCATATGCCATTGCCATTTTATTCTGCTTTTTTGTTTAACATTAATTCTGAGGCTGGCTTATTTTCACATTCCCACATCTCTGGATCTTGTAACGCACAACTGAAATTAGCCCCTTGAAATTTACCTCTTCCAAAGTGGGCTCGTATTGCTTCTGACAGTCACCTGGGGACACTGCCAGCTTGAGAAGACTTTACGTTACGTTTACATTCAGTTTCAGCGTTTGCTGGAGGTGTTTTGAGACCATGTCTGTAGTGCAAATTCAGACTCCAACCTGTGTGAGTACAGGCTCCTTCACATTCTCCAGGGCGATTTTGTTCCCTCCCTGCACTCGGGGCAAGGATGAGACATACTTTCTGCTCGAAAAGGCAGTTTTTCATCCTCCTTGCATTTAGGGAATAGCTCTTTGGGGTCCTAGATACTTAGATGCTTCTTGTTAGATAACCCATCCTGGGTATTTTTTCTTCTTTCCTGATGCATGAAATCGTGTCTTATCATCAATAGTATCTTAAATGGGATGATATACCATCACTAGAAACATCCATTAATGCATTTTGAGCATCTCTTTTTTTTAAAAAAGATTTTATTTATTTGAGAGCGAGAGCGAGCATGAGCAGGGGGGAGAGGGAGAAGCAGGCTCCCCACCAAGCAGAGAGCCCGACATGGGGCTCGATCCCAGGACCCTGGGATCATGACCTGAGCCGAAGGCAGATGCTTAACCGACTGAGCCCCCCAGGCGCCCCTGTGAGCCTCTTTTGAACGGTTCTGCAATATTACATCGCAGTGTTGTTCAGTATTCCCCTCGCCATTCCTTTGCTGCGTATTGGGGTTATTTCCGTTCTCAGAGATAAGGAGCTGCGTGGTCTTTCCCACTACACACAGCTGCTTTCTCATCCAGAGGATTTCTTTAGGGTAATTCCCAGAAATCAAATGGCCGGGCTGAAGGAATGAATATGCTGATACATAGAGCCTAGTGTTTTTAGAGGCGGATTTTTTTCTTTTTTCTGTGTTGCCTTTGCAGGCACGGGGTCGGTGCCTTCACAAGTTGGGTGTGTAAGGCTGCTTCTGCCGACAGTGGCTGGCCCCATGCTTTTGGTCTGGAAAACTCTGTAAGGGTGAAGAATTAACGTTAAACGAGGTCAAGAGGCTGAAATTAGAAGCTTACTCGGGTGTACGGCTGCATAAAATTAAAAGCCAACTAAAAACTGGTTTTTATCATGGGAGTGCGCTCATGCGGGGTCAGTGGTCTCTTTGGGTTCAATCATGGTAACCACCAAATGTTACCGATCGATAAGCTGAGCACTGGGATAATTTGAGACATTCAAATAGAGTTAAGTACCACTAATTCCAACTGATTTTGTGTACGTGTGGGTATGGATGGGAAACTTCTGAATTATGGAATACTGTAGGAAGTTCAGTTAGCAATTGTTTGCATTTACATCGGGGCCACTTAACTATTATAAGCAGTTTGCCTGTGTGATGTCAGCTTTCTTCTCTGTGGTTTGCACGATTAATTTACTCAGCAAAAGATCTCTTTGTTTTCCAAAGGTGATCCTCAGTCCTGCTCTCACCTGGAATTGCTGTGAATTCATAGGCAGTGTGTTCTGGATGGACGATGTGTTTTCTGGGGCAGGAACAGACACTGTAACATCGTAATCCCAATTTCACTATGCGTTGTCTTTCACTCTTTCAGTGACTGGTGCTAAGTACCTCACGGTCACCGACAAACACACGCCTCTGCGGGTCATTCAGAGCCAGGCCCCGGAGTTGCCCTGTGCACAGTTTGGGGCTCTCACTTTGAGGGGGCTGTCAGTCCCGCCGTGCAGGGGACAGACAGACAGCACAACAGTATGCACTCCCTGCCCGAAACCTTCAGTGGCTTTTCGTTTCTCAGGAAGAATCCACATGCCTTACCATGCCCTTCAAGGCTCTGGTTGACCGGCCTCGACTTACCCCTCTGATCTCATCTCACCACTTGCTGGGATCCTGCGGCTGCACCAGCTTCTTTCTATTTCTCAAGCCCGCAGACCATTGCTACCTTTGGGGGCAGTCATGGATTTGTGTGCTGGGCAGGCGCCTTCATGGCAAGACGTGACTTAGCCTGGGCCTACACACGTGCTTCAAGCCACCCGCTCGTCACTCGGTGGCTGTGGGCAGGCCGTCTGCGAGGCCCTGGCATGGGCGAGGCCCTGTCACCCCTGTCGCCAAGGACTCATTACTCTTCTCTGCAGTCAGAGGGTACAAACACGAAACACTGAGCCATCCTGAAAGAGCCAGAGAGTGAACCTGAGGTCCCTGGGCTGAAAGCAATGGAAAGTCGACTAGAAACTAGAAGAAAGAAGCATCGGATATAAGCTGGATGGTGAAAGGTGGGGGACAGCTGGGTGATAAGGGGGAGAAGGCTGTACTATTGGCTGTAACAGAATTCTACACGAGACCACTGCGGAGGGGGGCCCATGCTGTGTTTCAGCATGAGCCAAGGAGAAGGACCACCAGGATTCAAACCCCAGCTGTGTGTCTTCAACCCAGTGACTCAGCCTCTCTGAGGCTAGGTTTTCTCATCTGTAAAGTGGGGATTTAACACCTGCTTCACGGGACAGAGGGGAGGTAGTAGAGACACAGGGCCTGGCACGTTTAGGAGATGATCAGTGTCCAAGCACAATCCCCTGCCCTCTGTTCCCCCCCCACCCCCACCCCCACGCTGCCGCTGGAGAGCAGAATGCCTGGCAGGGGCATGGGGCCACTCTCAGATCCCTGTCAGAGTCGGGGGGCCTGTAACTAAAGGTGAACTGGGGCGCCTGGCTGGCTTAGAGGAGCGTGTTCTTGATCTTGAGGTCATGAGTTCGAGCTCCAAGTTGAGTGTAGAGATTACTTAGAAAAAAATTTAAAAATAAATAAAAAATAAAGGTGAACTTGTATAACTTAAGTAAATAACCCAGGTGACCGTCACCTGATTCACTTCTCCCTGAGCCCAGTTTGGCTTTATAGATTAAGGGGACTGGGTGGATCTCGGGTCTCCAAGTGCAGGTCCAAGTGCAGATCCCCAGGCCTCCACCCAGACGCACCAAATCAGATGCCTGGAGGGCGGGCCCAGAATCCTAATTTCTTTCAAGCTTCCCCAGATGATCCCAGTGTGCAGCCAGGTCTCAGAGCCATCAGCTCATCTGCTTTCATCAGAGACGGGGAGGTTCCCCTGGTGCCGCTCCTGCCACGGAACCACAGTTGAGGCCACTAAGTGTAGAAATAAATCTTGAGCCCTGTCCGGTACCCTGCTCTGGACGTCGTCAGCGAGGGAAGGAGACCTGGGACGCTTTCTCACCACTGATCAGCTGAATATAAACTGGAAATACATCTTCGAGAGGCTGGTTAAAACCCAGACCAAGTGGGCGCCTGGGTGGCTCAGTTGGTTAAGTGACTCCCTTCGTCTCAGGTCATGAGACCTGAGGATCCTGGGATCGAGTCCCACATCCGGCTCCCTGCTCGGCGGGGAGTCTGCTTCTCCCTCTCCGTCTGCCTGCCACTCCCACTGCTTGTTTTCTCACTCTCTGTCAAATAAATACATAAAATCCTAAAAAAAAAAAACAAAACCCTAGACCAAGCAACCCTTCTCGCGGAGCAGCAGCTCCCAAGAAGGAAAATGAAATTCTGCACGGTTCCTGCTGGCCTTAGATTTTTCTCCTTTAAGAACATAAACATTATTTACCATCACTGAGGATCTTTCCAAGTTGCCCGAAGCGGCTGTAAACTTCCCACCTTTACCCAGGGAGCCTTTGCGGTGGTGAATCACTGTTCACGTAATGAACTCCTATCGCAAATCCAGCCTTACCAGAACTCCCCTCACGAAGACAGGTAATTTGCTGAACTCCAAGAGCTTCCACGGAGCAGGGGGGTTGAAGAAAGAAGTTTTACTTTACAGTTTCTAAGCGAGTGATTAAAAAAACTCGGTAAAAATGGTTTATGACCATTAGTACCACAGTGGCAGGTCTATCAGCAAAAGGGAATGTCATAAATTATATGGGGGGCGGTTGGGTCATGTGGGGGGCAGAGGTACAAAGAACATCTAGGATTTTTTATTTTTAATTGCCAAAAAACCAAGAACACATTTCAAAATAAATAGAGGGTCCAATTTCCCCTTTCTGGCAAAAAGGGGCTTCGAAAGGAGGAGGCAAGAGAACTATTTTCACTGTTGCATAGAATAATGATGACAAGGGCGTGATAAGAGAGAAGAGCTATGGTTCGTGTGGCAAATTTGTACGGGGAGGGCAGGCTGCCCACACTGCCGGGAGGAGGCACAAGCCAATGGAGACCGAGCACACAGCCAAGATTTGAACCCAGGGCCCTGTTCTCTACCACCTCGTCTCCACGGCGGGGCCAGGAATGAGTGGAATGACGTCCACGCTACTGCTCAGGTTGGCCATTCACCTAGGAAAACACTGGAAAGATGTCTGTCAAACAGCTGGTTCGAAGTTGTTTTTAAAGAATTATTTTGTAAATACCCGGTTTCTAACCATTCAGAAGTGTGTGTGTGTGTTGATGTTGGGTGAACAGAAGGGTGGGTGGGTAAGAACCCGTTTTCTGAGGTCATAATTTAGGTAGTGCCCAGGATTTTGCACAGGTGCCGGGCAAGGACTTAGTCTCACGCCCAGAGCCTGGGGGTCTCGGGGAGGCCTTGCTGGCCCATCATAGGTCACAGCCACCCCGGGGCAGCAAGATGGGTAAGGCCAGTGCCTGGTAACAGGGAGGTGAGGAGGTGACACACTCCTGAGCAGCTGGTTTTTCTCCCTTTTTGTGACCTTGGTCAGAGCATTGAAATCCACATTTCTGTCACGGAGAGCTCAAATCCAACCAGCAGATTCTGGGTTCTTCTCATGAGCAAAGGGCCATGATCACTGCTGACTCGTCCCAGTCTGTCAGCATGGAAATCTGGATGGAACCATCAGTTTGTTTCTTTCCTTCATCCCCCCACGGGAACATGGGGACCGAAGGGGATGTCGGGGAGAGGACGGGGCATTAGACCAGGGTGGTTCTGCCTCCCTGTGGGCACCTCTCAGGTCTGGCCTCTAAGCACACATGGCAAGTGGTGGCCTCTGGCTTCACTTCCTCCTCCCTAGAAGCAAACAGCCCCGCAGAGCTGGCTAGGCCATTCTTCCAGCGCCCTGGTACACCGTTGTGTGGCCCCGGTTTTCCTGTCCTGCCTTCCGTCCACTGGCTTCGTGCCCTTGTGTGTAGATTCTCACGTCTGGTTGCCGCACAGAGCTGTGATTTAGCTCCTGGGCTTTAGGGAGGGCAGCCCTGGCCTGGGTGCCACCCGTGCTGCTTGCCTGCTGCAAGATCTGGGGCAAACAGCTTCGTCGTTGCACCCATCCTTCCCCTCCTGTAAAGGGGGCTGTGGCTCGAGCCCACCCTGGGGGCTGCCGCGGGATTGGCCGAGTGCAGGCTTGGCAAGCCCCAGCCCCGTGCCTGTCAGCCGCTGTCCTATTGAGAAAGGTGGTTATTTTTATAGGAGTCTTGTCATCTTCAATCTTTAGCCACTGAGTCCCTTCTACAGATTCTGGGGAATGCTGCCGTCCAGCTGCCATTCTTCCTCACTAACTTGATCCCTCTCTCTCTCGGATGAGAAGGAGCTCTTCCAGAAGCCGCATTCTTTTTTTTTTTTTTAAGATTTTATTTATTTATTTGACAGAGAGACAGCCAGCGAGAGAGGGAACACAAGCAGGGGGAGTGGGAGGAAGAAGCAGGCTCCCAGCGGAGGAGCCTGATGTGGGGCTCGATCCCAGAACCCCGGGATCACGCCCTGAGCCGAAGGCAGACACTTAATGACTGAGCCACCCAGGCGCCCCCAGAAGCTGTGTTCTGACCTCCGTCAAGATCAGTGTTCTCTGTGTGGCTTTGGAGAAGGGAGTGTGGTTGTATTGTTTCTTTGGTGGGAAATTTACTTTCTACTTGGTCTGTGCTTGAAGCCAGCCCCCACTGCGCAACAGAGGCATTTCCTGCATGGTCCTCAAGGGAGGTGGTGGTGGGGCTAACACATGATTGTCTATGCCTTCTCAGAGCCTGGATCCCATCTCTAGATGGCTTATGAGAGAACAGAGGCACTGGTCAAGGTAGGGTCCCAGGGGTTACCCCCTAAGACTGGATTCGAGCATTTCTTTTGTTTCAGTCCCTCATTTGGACACAGCTGGATTCTTCTCTAACGATAAATAATATCAGGGGCACCTGGGTGTCTCAGTCGGTTAAGCTCAGGTCGTGATCCTGGGGTCCTGGGACAGAGCCCTGCACTGGGCTCCTCTGCTCCTCCCCCCTCTCCCTTCTTGTGCTCTCTCTCTCTCAGATAAGTAAATAAAATCTTAAAAAAAAAAGATAAATAATAGCAAATGCTTATATGGCACATACCGTGTGGTACACATACCATTGAAGTCCACGCGGTACATACTGTTCCCGTGCGCATGTTAGCGCATGAAGCCCCCCGATGCTCGCAGTGGGTCGTGACTTGTTCGAGCTCAGGTAGCTAAAAGTGGCAGAACCAGAGTGCGCAGGTGGTCTGACTCCAGAGCCCAGCTCTGAACCATCTGTGCGTGGCCCCTCACCACCCATGGAGGAGAAAGTAGTATTTATTGAGCACCTACTATGTTCCAAGCAGGATGTAGGAATAACTAAGATCTCTGATCACCTCCTCCCCCCTGGGGAATGTTAGAGAGGGAGAGAGGGAGAAGGGGCAGCAGCAGCTTTGCCTGCCTCGGCTGGTTTCTGCTGGGCTGGAGCCCAAAGGCCAGGTTGCTGATGAGGCCAGGCTGAGCTGGCTCATCCCAGGAGAAGGGCAGACGGGGCAAGGCAGGCAGCTTTGGGCTCTCCCCGCCCAGGTGCAGCCACCCCCAGGGAGACAGCCCAGCACAGACAGCCCAGAACACACCCACGCATTAGAGGCCACCAGGGTGGTCGGCCCAGCGCCTGTCCCATGGGGCCTCCCTGAACTTGGAAGCCCACGAGCCTGGGGGTCCCTCTTGGGCCCACCCCCCAGAGCTGCTTTCCCTGGGCTCGCTGTACAGGCAGGCAGAGCCCAGGTGTCTGCCAGCTTTGGCTGCGGGGTCATGGCCTCCACATCGAAGCCCCCGTGGGACACCCTGGAGCTCTTGCTCAGCAGCATGGCTGCTAGAATCCAAAAACCAATGAATGCGGAGCTTGGGAGGAAATCTGTCTGACCGGTGGTTTGGCCAAATCTTTGATTGCTGAAGACAGAAGAGCCAGTCAGGTGGTGCGCCGTGACTATGGTTCAGGGCTGGCTGCCGCCAAGTAGGACAGGACCCCCTGTGATGCTTCTTGTCCCACTTAGCCATGTCGTCCCTCCTGAGTGCAGTGGGGGAGTATCCAGGGTGAGGGGCTCTTCAGCCTGCTGTGTCTCCATGAGTTCCTCCAGACCCACTTTCCTTGCACGCCAAGCAACAGCCCCCATTCAGCCCACAGGCAGTTCCGAGGATGCTTTATCTCATGGTCTGTTCGAGGGCGGAGGTGTCGGTCAGGGTCAGAGCCAAGCACCTGGAAGAGCCTCGGCATGGGGGGGGGGGACAGGGGCAGTCAGTAGTGGGCTTTCTGCCTGGCCGCCCTACAGACGAAGGGTCTGGTGCACACAGGATCCCTAGGGCTGATTTGGGACCAGGAAGGCTAGAGCACCAACCACATTTCTACTCTGATCATTCTGGAACAAATGCAGGGAGCATGAGTTGGGGGTTCCCCCCAAACTGTAACCATCTGGGACCTTCCATTCTGTTAGGACTTTTTCCTTTGAGTGGGGTTGGCAGCCTGTGTGAGACAGGTACCCTCCTCAGTCCCTGGGCTAAGGGTCCTGGTTTCCCCAATGACTTCTGTGTGGTTCCCCAGACCCAGCAGGGGCGTGCACTCCCCCACGCCGGCTGGTGGAGCTCCAGGTGCTTTGGCTGCAGCCAGTCAGGGAGCCGAGCTAGCTGGGAGCCAGAGCTGTGTGCAGATGTTGGGTGGGTCTCAGAGAAAGAGGCAGACAGGCCCCACCTTTGGTTTGCTGGGACATGAGCATGTGTACGTAAGTATACCCACACCCATACAACACACACACACACACACACACTCACTCACTTCCCTAAGGAACGCTGACCGCAGTCACACGGCAACCAGGCAACCAGAGCAAGGGCTGAGGGAAGTTGAGCTGAAGAGTGCCCAGCATGGGAGGGCCCCTGGGAGGAGGAGAGGTGAGTCATGGAAGGCGGGGACTGGGATGGTGGGTTTGCCTCCCAGAGCCATTTCTGCAGACGGAAATTTGAGGGTCTCTGAACCTCCTGGGAAGGGCTTTGTACCCGGAGGTTGCCAACCAGGGATCCTCTTCTCCAAAACACTGCTGGCCCATCGGCCCTTACTCAGAAGCTTCGCCGGTTCCGGGGCAGGCGGTGGCTCTTCTTGTCATTCCAGGCTTTTGGTGCCTGATTGATTCCTCTGACTACATCCCTGATTCCTCTGTGAAACAGTCCTATGGAGCCTTGCCAATCACTTCTCAGGCTTCCCCACCTCTGGGCCTTTGTTTCTCTCAGTGGCCGCCTGCCCTGAGTGCGTCTTCTCTCCCTCCCTCCTTTGGGTTTGCCAGAATCCTCTTCATTTGCTAAGCCCAATTCCAGCTCTGCCTCCCTCTGGACACAGCTGGCTGCCTACTTCGCTCTCCTGTGATGGCTCTGCTCTGAAGCCCTCTCTTCTTCTGAGGTCCCAGTTTCCTTCTCCGTCAACTGGGACGATACCATGGAGATTTGTTGCGAACGGTATTTGGGCCGGCCTTCGTGGAAGGGGCCAACATACTGTAGGTACTCAATAAATGCTTCTGTCTTTTCCTGCTCTGTGCCAGGCACCAGGAGACAGACAGAAGACGAAGTCCCCAGCCTCCTGGGGAGGGGGACGGAAGGCCCGCGGAGGGGCACCTTACTTCTCCAGAGAGGGGTGGGGTGGTTGAGTTGGGAGAAGAAGCAGAGCCGCTGGAGAGGGTGTGAACGATTGCGGGGCACCATCTGGGGAGCAGCAGGAAGGAAGGAGCCTGTGGCAGCCTGGCTTTGCCGCTGAGAGCCTGGACTTATAGGAGGTGGAGGCAGGGACGTCACTGAAGGTGTTGAGGGGCCGCGCCCATCCTGGCTGTGCTGGGGGGGGGGGAGCAGGTGTGGGAGAGGGAGGGCAGGAGGTGGAGGGAGGCTGCCGACCCCAGGGGAGGCTGCATACGGGCGGCCCTGACTCAGGCTGAGTCAGAGACCCTGGGCCCGGCCGGGCAGCCTCACATCGCCCTTTCTCAAATAAAAAGCGGAAAATTTAGATTTGCTTTTCAGAGTTGTCTTGAACTTGACCTGGGTGAGGAAGATGGATGGGTCCTTCCTGAGGATCCCCAGCTTTCATTTCTCTGTGCGTCCCCACTTCCTTGCATTCATGGCTGTAATCACATTGTGCACTGAACTCCTCGTTTGTCTTTGGCTGGGCGGTTTCTCCTTCCCGGACTTTGCTCTTCTGTGGCGGTTCCCACTGTCTTCTCTGCTCTCTCAGTGGACGAGGTTTCCAGCAAGCGGAGTGTGCAGAGACTTTGAACACCAGCGACATGGGGGTGAGGGCGGGGAGACCCCTGTCCCTGGGCCCAGAGGGTCTGTTTTGCTCACTTGTGTGCTCTAATACCCAGGACAGTGCCTGGCAGCTGGCCAGCGGTCAGTGAATAATGGCTAAATGGATGTGTGTCGAATGCTGGAATCTCTGTCCCTCCAAGTTCCGGGTGTGTTGTGGGTGTCCAATACATCGCCCCCCAAGTCTGAATGTCCAGGATTTGGGGGCAGGGGCAGGAGCAACAAGCAGTGAAGGAGAAGATCACCTCAGCCCTCATCAGGGTTGACCTGTCCCATGTCTTTGGTGCATTCCAGGAGGTCCTGTGCTGTTGGGAGTGTGGCCAGGTGACCCATGACTGTGTATTCGGGGAGTGGGGTGGGGTGGGAGTGGGGGGTCCCGGAGAGGTGTTGCCTCTGTTCCACATCTCTGAAATGTGCTGGCCTCTTTCTGGAAATTGCTCACTTTTCTTATCAGTGGGCTTGGCCGCCGTTGGGGAATTTCTGGAGGGGGGGGGGTCCTGGAAGGAAACCACCAGCGGACTGCCGTTTCCCTAGAAGCCCAAACACAAAGGGTGGTGTGGAGCTGGTGCCACAGAGGGGCTGTTTTTTCCTTTAAAAACAAGCCAGATCATGTCAGAAAAAGGAAGGCTGTTATCCTTGGATTTCACGTGTTGTTCTGACTGATGGTCTCAGTCGGTGTGGGATTGTAGCAGCTGGGGGCGGGGATGGACAGAGCGGAGTTTCTGCATTAATTAGCGGCAGTCAGGTGGGTGTGATTCCCCCCGGGTGCAGTGAGGAGGACCCGGATTGCTCTGAAGAGCCACAGGACAACCCTGGGATTCAGGTGTTGTGTCCTCATGTGCCTAGAAGTACTCAGAGAGGTTAAGAGCTTGTGTGAGGTCACACAGCATATATTGACAGAGCTGTGATTTGAACGGAGCCAGGTCTCTGGCTCCAAAGCCATGTTAAAGCATCCCCCTCGAAGGGAGGAACAGCAGACTATCCACAGGTCTGCCATCCCCAGTCTTGTTCTAGATCATTCCAGAGATCGGAGCTTACCGTCTTTACATCCCAGCCTCCTTGGGGTGCCTTCTCCTGTGAGTACTGCTGAGTCAGTGAGCTTCCCCCATGTGAGTGTTGGTGGACCCTCCTGGTGGGATTTCAGGCTACCCACTCTGCCTTTGGGTAGAGCGGTGAGAGCCGGGGGCTCCAGGGGAGGAAGGAAGGCCTGTCTACTGGGAACCGGGAAGAGGAGCAAAGTCAGTACCGAAAGCTGGAAAGGAATCAGCAGTCACAGGTCATAGGCTCCATCAGTCACAGGGCTGTGTTTGTCCTGGGCCCCGTCAGAGCTGACCGAGCATGTCGTTGCCGTGCTGCACCAGCAGACAGAGCCACAGGGCCCTGCTTACCCCGGGGCGAGGACCCTGCACCGCGCCCTGCCTTCCCTCTCCATTCCCCGAGCCTGCCCCAGAGAGAGGACAGATGTGGCTCTGGTTTATTTAATCCCCAAGAGCCACAGGGCCTGAGGCCCCCACAGGTAGAGAAACAGCCCCTGCTGGCCTCCCCGGGAACCAAAGGGCCAGTGGAGAAAGCTGGGGACAGGATCCAGTTCACAGGACGAACATCCATGGGGTGCCTGCTGAGAGCAGGGTCCCCAGATAGAGAAAATGGCCTCTTCACCCCCGATGTGGGGGGAGGCTCCTATCAGAGAACAGAAAGTAAGTGTTGGAGAGGATGTGGAGAAATGGAAACCCTTGTGCCCCATCGGTGGGAACATAAAATGGTATGGCGGCTCCTCAAAAAATTAAAAATAGAACTACCACGTGATCCAGCACTCCCACTTCTGCTGTGTATCCAAAAGCATGGGAAGCAGGGGCCCGAAGAGACGTTTGCGCCCCCATGTTCACAGCAGTGTTATTCACAGGAGCCAAAAGTTGGAAGCAGCCCCAGCGTCCACCGACAGATGAGTGGATAAGCAAAATGTGGTGTATACACACAATGGTGTATTATTCATCCTTAAAAAGGAAGGAAATTCTGACACATGCCACAACATGGGTGAACCTTGGGGACATTATGCTACATGAAATAAGCCAGTTGCACCAACAACGAAAATACTGTCTGCTTGCGCGGACAGGAGGTACTTAGAGTGGTTGAAGTCACGGAGACGGAAAGGAGAACGGTGGTTGCCAGAAGCTGGGGGAGAGGAGGGGGGGAGTCTGCGTTTCATGAGGGCAGGTTTCAGTCTTGTAGGATGACAAGAGCTCCGGGGACTCACGGGGGCTGCGCGACAATGTGCGTGTGCTTCATGCCACCGACCTGTACGCGGAAAAACGGTCAGGATGGTGACTTGTAAATTCTGTGCATTTGGCCACAATTAAAAATAATAATAAAAAGCTAACTCAAAGCAAAATGAGATACAGGAACCCAAGGGGCTCCTCCGGGCCAGATTGGCACCAAGCGCTTACCGTTGTATTCCTAATCCCCCCACCCACCTCCGAGCCGCAGCTCTCTCCTCGCAGACAAGGAAACTGAGGCTTACAGGCATGACGTCTTGCCCCAGCCCCCCAGCTGGGAGGTAGCAGGCCAGCATTTAAACCATCTCTCTGTGTCATGCTGTAGCACTGGGCGCTCTGGGTGCTGGGGTCTTAGGATTTCTGCCCTCACACCCATCAGACAGCAGAACAGAGGAGCGGAGTAATTGCTGTGAAAACGTACAGACAGATCAGACATGCCCGAGTCATCAAGGAGGCTCCGTAGAGGATGCGGTAAGATGGATAAGGCTGGAGGTCATGGCTGATCTGCCACTGTCACTCTGGCCCCTAAGAGGTGCTCGGTCATTATACACTGAGGGAATGAATGGGAGCAGGTTGCAGGGCAGCCTTCCTTAGGAGGAAGCCTGCAGGAAATGATGGGGAAGGAGCTGGGCCTGGAGGGGCACCCCTCACCCCATCCTCCTCCCTGAGGCTTAGCACTGCCACACACCATTTCATTTGAGTCCCCCAGCTGTCCTCACTGGGGAGATGTTATATGCCCTGTGGGGGAAGTCCTTCTCTCCTGCCTCTCCTCCCAGCAAGCACTGCAGCTGGGGGCTTTGACAATGTTGATGGATGGGAGCCACTGAGATTTGCCTACCCAGAGATCCCTGGGCTTGGGTAGGGTTGTCAGATTTTGTAAATGAAAATACAGGATGCCCAGTTAAATTTGAATTTCAGGTCAACAATGAATAATTTGTAGTGTAAGGTCTGTCCCCCTTCTTGCATCTATACTTGATGTGACAATGCCTAGTGTTGGAGCTTTGTGGCAGCTGAATGGACACTCTGGGTGTCCCAGGTCAGGGACCTCTTGGCCTCAGGGAGAGCCGGGCCTGCCACAGATGTTGGGCATTGAGTACCAGCCCTGGTCTGTCACAGCTCTGTTGAGATGTACGAGGAAGCCTCAGTCGGGCCTCTACCCAGTGTGAGCTGACCAGGCAGACAGCAGGGGCCCTAAGTGGCAGGTGTGAGTAACACCTGTGGTGCTCCTGACACCTGACACTGCTCTGTGTGCCGGGCAGAGCCTGCAGTGGGAGACTAGCACGGTCAACACGTTGGGGTCTGTGTTCCAGATTGGGCATGCTGTTCTCTGGATGTGCCTTTCCCATCTCCTGCCTGTATGGCCCAGATCCTCAGACAGCCCTCCAGCTGCCAAGTGCCCTTTCCTATGTCTACCATTCCATACCTACCTTACCAGGGCACCCCAGGTCATAAAAAGCATGCCCTTGTCTTTGAGCCTCCCAATCAAACTTTCTCCAGCTGTTCTCTCATCCATCCATCCATCCATCCACCCATCCACCCATCCACCCACCCATCCACCCATCCACCCATCCACCCATCCACCCATCCATCCATCCAACCATCCATCCATCCACCCATCCACCCATCCATCCATCCAACCATCCATCCATCCATCCATCCAACCATCCATCCATCCATCCATCCATCCACTCACCCACGCAGCCATCCATAGCATGTATTTGTTGAGGCTTACTATGGGCCACTGTAGCAGGCACTTTGATGTAGAACTCCTCGGCTGCTAGGAGGGATTAAAAGAAGTTTAAAATGTGAGTGGCTGACAATAACCGTCAGCTATCATTTTGGTTAAGTGTAGGTCCTGATCTCCTACGTTTAAGCATCAGGTGATTTTTAGCCTTGCCCTTTACATACCAGCCACTCCTCCAGGGAAGTTCCTGGAGATGGCTTCAGGCTGTGAGGAAAAGGGGGGTAGGAACACTGAGGGACCAGGAGTCCACTGGGACCTCAACAGTCAGGAGCTAAGCTGATTCTGCCAAGGTGTGGCCTCTACCTTATCCAGGTGCCCACTTAGGAGGTGTTAGGGCACAGACCTAGAGGCCCCAGATAGCTGGTGCTGGGCACAGCTCCTGCCCGTGGCAGGTGCTCCGTGTAGACTTGAGACCGATGTCCAAGAAGACTGAGGGCAGGGAGGGGAGGTATCTTGTCTGAGGTCACACAGCTTGCAACTGTCGGTGGGAAGGCGGTAGAGACCGTGCTAAAGAGTATGGATTTTGTTGCAGGCACAGCTGGTGTGAGGCCTCATCTGCCTATCAACCTCACTGACCTATCTGTAGATAGGAGTTCACAGCTCCCCCTTTGACTGTGTGGCCATAAAGGAGCCTGAACTCCTTGGGGGAGGGTGGACCTTCGTCTCTAGTTGAGAGGCTCCCCACAGCCTCACCTGCCCCAAACATGTCCCTTCTGAGCTCTGGGCCTCTCCTCCTCCCTGTGGGAGGTGAGGGCAGGCAGGAGTGGGACCAGAGGGCCAGAGAACAGAATTCTGACCTCTGGCCAGCCGGCCCTTCCCATCCAGCTGCTGTGTCTGGGTCTCCGCTATTACCTGGAGAGTAAATCGCTTTCTGCAATTTATGGCCCTGAGTGCCAAGACTGGGATTGTCACCTGCACAGGTTGTGCAAGGGGGCTTAGTGCGTACCCCTCCCCTTGCAGGGGCTTTCATCTGGTTACCTGGAGGTCAGTACCAGATCTATGGTGGTTGATCGCCACGCAGACTTCCGGAAGCAGGGAGCGCGAGTCTCCCTGAAGATGGACGGGGGGCGGGGAGGAGGGGAGAACATGAGCTGCCAGGGAGTGAGGATTAGTCCTAATGACGAAGACTGAGTATTTAATGACAAGACAGATTTCACTACCTTTCTGGGAGATCGTTCTTTGTAAGCAACGATGGCAGAAAGATAAATCTAGCTAATTCAATAATTTAGAATAAAACGAGTCATTTTTTTTTTTTTCCCAGCGTGTTTCCCAAGTAGGTGAATTTCTTTTGGACGGTGGAAGCTCATCCTCTACCTAATTATGTGGGCCTCTGCCTTTCCAGCAGAGCCATTTCCAGAAACATCTGGTTAGCTCCTGCTGGCTGGCTGGGGCTGCAGCGACCACAGAGAAGGACGGTAATGAGGAAAAGAGGCCCTCAGTAAGACACATAGCAAAAAGTGGTTTTTAAACCCCCCTAGTAAGTCTTTTATCATGGCAATGCCTAGATCAAGCATCAAAGTCAAGAGTTAGAACGTGTTTGGGAATAAGTAAATGCCAGGGGATTTCCTTGGTAGCTCCCAGCACACAGCTGCAAGGAAAGAAGGCTTGGGATGGTACCCAGCCTTTGGAGAAGATTCGAATCATGTGTTACCCTTATCTGGCGCCTTGGGTGTGGACTTGGGAGTCCGACCCTTTTCCTGGGGAAGGGTAAATTATTCCATTCTAGTTGTTGTGAATTCAAGATCTCTAGTCCTCCCCTAAAGACTTCCCTTGGCCTAGGACCTTAGGTCTTGATCGACTGGGTGATCCAAACATCTAGGAAGAAGTAAGCACTACTGAGCTGTCATTAGTCATTTAGTCCTGAGTGTGAATGCGGCTGCAAGACCCACTCCTGAGAACAGGGTGAGATCACAGGAAGTGGGGCGAGAACACACGGGCACGGAGGGGTGGAGAGACAGACTAGAAAGATGACCCAACTGCTGAAGGGGAACTCCATCAAGTTTTGCTACTTTTTAAAAAGATTTATTGATTTATTTATGAGAGAGAGAGAGAGAGGGAATATCTCAAGCAGCCTCCCCACTGAGCATGGAGCCCTACGTGGGGCTCAATCCCTTGACCTTGAGATTATGATCTGAGCTGAAATCAAGAGTTGGACACTTAACCAACTGAGCCACCCAGATACCCCCCCCCCAATTTTGCTATTTACAGTAGATTCTTTCTATAACACTCAGTAGGGAAGAATGGTTTTTGTTTTTCCATCCATAGATTGGTGGTGCCCTTTCTTTTCCGATCCAGGTGGACACCAAGTATCAAATGCTCACAGGATGTTGGAGCTTGTCAGCCTCTGTCTAGTAATACCATCTGTTAGATACACTGCAGACTCATGGGAAAGTCTCTGATGCTAGCCGATGTCCTAGGAAATTGGTCAGCTGTCTGCTCCACACCTCAACCCCCGCCCCCCGTTCCTGCCTGGCTTTTGAGCACTATCTTCCTGGGGGCAAAGCACCTCTGGGGGAGCCTGGCTTCCAACTTGCCCCTGCTTCCTCTGGGATTTGGCAGGAGAAACCCCTGGTTTAGTCATCAGCTCTCTTGCTCCCCTCCAGCTGCAGTCTCCCCACATCTCCTATTATCTGAGGGCAGATTACCCTTCTAGCCTCTGCTCCTGTGGACCCCGCTCCGCTTGGACTCCTGGAACAGCCTCCTTACTTCCATTCCCAGATCTGCCCCTTGCAGCCCATTTCCCACACAACAGCCAGGGTGGTCTTTTTAAAACCTGAATCAAACATGTCACCCTCCTGGCTTGAACCCCCTCAGTAGCTCTCCGTCACACTTGGAGCAAATTCCAGTCCCTTATCATCACCTAGAAGCCCCCACCTAATCAGGCTCCCACCTCCCTCTCTATCGTTGTGTGGCCTCACTTCCCCCTGCTTACGGCACCCCTCCCGGGGTCTGCCCTCTGTTCTTAAGAGGACCAAGCCTCTTTCTGCCGTGGGAGTTTGTGCATGCTTGTTCCTCTGCCTGAGACAGTCCGCTCTGCTTCCCCTCTCCATCAGCCTTTTTCTGAGACTGATTCCTTTTTACCCCTCAGGGCATAGCTTAAATGTCACCTTCTAACAGAGACCTTTTTTCACTACCCAGTCTCAACTAATTTGTAAGGACACAATTCATACCCGCTGACGTGCCTGTTTGTCTACTGGTTTATTACCTGTTCCCTTCTCTGAGCTGTTCACCCCTGAGTCCCCAGCTTAGCATACTTTAGGCCTCTGTATCAGAGCAGGCTAGGCTATAGGCAGTAACAGACAACTTCCAAATCTTAGTGCCCTCAACCCACACAGGTTTGTTTCTCGGTCATGCTAAATGTCACCACGGGTTGGCAGGGGCAGCGCTGTGTACATCGGAGGGTCCCAGGCCGACGGAGCAGCCACCACCCAAACATTCATAGCGGCCATACCATAGAGACAAGAGCTAGGGAGGGTCTCGCATTGGCAAATAAGTTCTCCGGCCCCCAAATGACTTCCACTCACAAGGCATTGGTTAGAGCCAGTCACAGAGCCTCGCCCAACAAAGGGAGCTAGAAAGTTCCATCCTACCCAGTGCCCAGTTAAACAGCACTAAAGTTTCACACAATACGCAGTAAATACTTTTGAAGGAGGGAGTGTCTAGAATGTTCTTTCCATAGCTGCAAAGGGTTAGAGGGACCTTGCGGGATCTTGTATTGCTGTTGCTCAGGCCCCTGGCTCTGCTGGGAGGCAGAGGTCCCTCAAGAGCAGCTCAGCAGACAAGAGGATCTTGAGGCCTAACACGAGCAGTCCTCGAGGCAGATGCAGCCAGGGTCAGCCAATGCTCTTTCTCTGGTGGGGCATGTTCTGGCGCTGGGGGACAGCCCCTCCAAAAGAGTCCTGCCATTATCCCCTGAACCTACCACACTCAGCTAGGGCCTGGCATATCCAGGGGCTGAATAGATGATCCTATTGGTAAAGTTCAGAATCCCAGAGTACTGAGGCTGAGGCCCGGTAGACAGGTGATACAAAGGAATGGCAGTTACACACCCCAGGAAAAGTGAGAGATTCTCCTGTGATTGCTGTGGGTGTAGAGATGGGAAAACCCTCGTCTGCCTATGACCGTGATCTTGTTCCCTGAACTACTCATTTCACTTGGGCAGGATGCTACGGGCAGCTCCCCTGTCTAAACTTCCATTGGATAAAATGGCATCATGACAGCAGCTCCTTTCCACCAGGCTGCACACAGCATTGGCGGCAAAATGGTGGTGTCATACGCTCCCAGATATCACAGGCCTTGGGTGGAAATGCTGTCGCTGGGTTGAGTATACGTCGTAGCCTCCAGTGGCAATCACTCTTTAAGGTAACATTTATTGAGTCCTCACCAAGATCGTAGCACTCCCCAGTTCCTAGTGGAGGGCCCGCTCCTACTGGGCAGCTGGGGATACTGAGGCCCACAGAGGTTAAGTAACTTCCTAAAGTAACAGCTAGTTATATGGTAGAGTCCTCCTTTGAACCTATGCTTTCTGATTCCAAAATCTGTGCACTTAATCCTTACTCCCTAAGAAGAGGTTTGGGTCTGATTCCCCTTCTAGGTTATAAATACTAGAGAACTTCCTTTTTGAGACACCTCTTCTTCTCCTAGCAGCGTTTCTGCCATATACTTAGCACGCAATAAGTCTTTGATGTGTATGAGAAAGATAAAACAGAAAATTTAAGGTAGTCTAACACTAGGATACTCTTCCAGTTACATGTGTTTTGTGAAGCCTGCTATTGAAGACTAAGGTAAAGCGTCTGTGCGTTTTTTGATACAGCTGTTGGTGGAGGGCTTGCATCTGTTAGTTGCTTTTACAGGCCAATCTAATCAAGGCACAAAGCCTCTCATATAATACACCAGTATCTTCATGTATAATTATTAACAAGGAAAGAATGAGCTAGCTGCTGTGGATATCAAGTTGAACAAGAGAGTGTCCATCCCTGGAGATTTAGAGGCAGGCATTTAGACAATTGGGATATAGTGCGACGGGCCATGTGAGGGTCAGTGGGGCCACAAATCCTGATGAAGGGGGTAGGAGAGGATTCAGCTCTAGGGAGGGGGTGATAGTTAGGAAAATCAAGCCGAGAGAAAACCGCATTTGGATAGAAAATAACAAGTTTCCTGTATTTGGAGGACAATGACGGGGGCAGGATGTGGGAGAAAAACCTGTCCGTGAGGTTGCCTACTGCACTTCCTGCCTCAGGGAACCTGGGGTTAGGATTCTCCCCCCTTGT
Organism: Ailuropoda melanoleuca; assembly: GCF_002007445.2. Lineage (NCBI taxonomy): Eukaryota > Metazoa > Chordata > Mammalia > Carnivora > Ursidae > Ailuropoda > Ailuropoda melanoleuca. The sequence goes on along the minus strand of NC_048219.1, from coordinate 99,473,771 downwards.
ATGTGATCTGGATCAAGTTATTGCTAGGCACTGGTCAAGTCACTCCGTTACCGCTAATGGGATGTCATTTAGCCAAGCGAGTCGTGGAGGCAGGCGGAAGTCCCGCGGCCTCAGGTGTCCCGGCCGGCGTCCTGACAAGCCGCCTGGACCCTGAGACACGCCCGCGCCGCATCGTAATTTTGGTTTTTTCTATATCGGTCTGCCCTTCCCTTTTGCTTTCCACTAGTTTGGCCTCGCTCTGACCTAAATCCACGACTGGAGCGCCGTCCATCCGCCCACGCCCAGAGTCCCCGGACCAACTCGACTCCTCACTGCAGCAGCGGTCACGCGCAGCGAGTCCGGCCCCAGCAGGAGGAGGAAGCGGAGGTGGGCGGGGCAGGCGTGCGGAGCCCGCCCCTCCCGCCTGCGGCGGCTTCTCACTGGCAGAGCCCCCTCCCCAGCTTCCCAGACCCACTTTGGATTGGTCAGCACGCTCTCGGTAGGCGTGGCCTCCAGGGGGAGGGCGGGAGCGGAAGGAAAGCGCGCTCTCTCGGGAGGCGGGGTTGCCTAGGCGACGCCGGGGGCGCGCTCGGGGGCGGGGAAGCGAGCAGGGCTGCTCAATGACAAATCGGCAGGGGACTGCTGGGGTCCGGCCCCGGGAGGAGGCGAAGGAGAGGGCGGGGTAGTTTTAAGAGCGGCGGGACCGGGTGCGGGCGGCCGAGGCGGCGCGGGACGGGTCCCAGGTAAGTGTGCCCGCACCCCGACAGGCCCGCTCCGGGCGGGGTAGGGCGCGGGCTGGGGCGGTGGGGTGCGCCGCCCCGCGCTCTGTGGCCGGCTGCCGCCCTGCGCTCTGCGTGCACGCTGTGGAGGGCGGCGGAGGGCGACGCGGGGTCGACGGCTCCCTTTGGCCCCGGCAGGTCCCCTGGAGAAAACCTCCGAGACCGGCCCGGGGCTGAGGAAATGGGGGTGGCGCCCCAGCCTCTCCCTTTTCGCCGCTCGTTCCCTTTTCCCACAAATGGCCTCTGCTTCCACTTCCTGCCCTTTCGGGCCTCCAGCCCGAGGATGGTCCACTTCCTCAGTTCCTTAGTTGACGCTGTGGGCAGGGTAAGAGCTATTACAGTGTTGCAAAAACTTATTAGTACCCTAAGAACTTGGACTGAACCGGGGCCGTGTTCCAAAAGTTGTTTGGTCTGTTTTTGGTCCTGTCTTGCAAGTGAGCCTAAAGTTGTTTCTTCCCCCCGCCCCCCTCCAGCCCCCACCCTTTAGTTCCTTTCTGATAGAGGCTGACACTGAATGTGGCTTCTAATAGGAAGCACCACAGACTTGAACTGTTTGGCTGGACCAGGTTTCCACTCCTCTTTTCCTGCCCTCTTGTAGGTATGTAAGGTTATCTGGGTCGTGGTTGGTTCAGAACTGCTAGTGGCAAAGATAGCTGTGCCCAGACTGCTTGTTTGAGCAGTGTCCTTTCTGTGCTAATTTACAGATGAATATTGGAAACGTTGGAGCTTTGATATTGTTATCAGGTGAGTCTTCTGGGGAGAAGTTCTTGTGGCTGGCGGACTGCTTTAGAATTGCCCCTGGAAGAGACTTGGCTGATTGTTGATTTACGTTCCCTGTGAGATGATTTCAACCTTTGCAGACCAGGCAACTTTCTGCTTTGGTCCAGCTTTCTAACCTCATTTCTTTCTAAGTTTTGAGGATGGGTAGTGGGTGCTGATTGTCAAAGACTATAGTGTATCCTTTAGATGTGTAAATGACCCACCTTCTACAGCTGAGCTCGAAGTTCTTGGATCAAAGCCCAAACAGGTGAAGGCCATGTTCGAAGTTCTTGGATCAAAGCCCCAAACAGGTGAAGGCCATGTTCGTTAAGCCCGGAGCGATAGAATTAGAACATGGAAGTTCTCAGAAATGGAGTGACTGTGGAGGTGGCATTGGATATAGGGAAGAAAAAGAGGTCAGGGTGTGAAGACCTAGATTTGAATCTGGTTTTGAAACTTTATTAGTGGTGGGATCTTGAGTATGACTTTTCACCTGTCTGAGCTGGGGAGTCCACAGCGGTGAGAAGTTGGCAATAGTTTCCCCTACCTGTTAGGATGACATGAAGTTAGGAATGTTGAAGGTGTTCTTTGTGGTAGTGGGGGTGGGATGGAGGTGGGGGTAGGAATAAGGCCAGGCATACACATTCCTTGTGTGTGGTTTTAGTCCTGTCCCCTCGTCTACATTCTTCTGACTATATCTGAGTCTTTCCTTCCTTTTCTTTTCATGGTATTTCCCATTGGAAACAGTGGGGATCTGGGATCTCAGTAAGATTTCCTTTGTGGTAGAAACTTTCCCAGGACTTTGTGAATATGGAACCAAGACACATAGGTAGGAAGACAAGAATTCGAACGTCAAATGGGATCTAAACGGGTGTTGGTGGAAGGTGGAAGAAGTAAAAAAGTTTTGAATTTTGGCTTAATTCTTGAAGTTTCTTGCCTTGGCTGGAAATGGGTCGAGACTCTGGAAATTTGTAAACCAGAGAGTTGAGGTAATCCGTTGTGCCACATCGCCCAATCCCACAATGCCTGTTGGCATTCAGTTACTAAATTCCTCTCCACTCATGGAATTTATGGAAGTTAGAAACATCAGTGGAGACTTTTCTGAAAGCTAAATTTGGAGACAGTATAACAACAGTGTTGGAAGAGATCTTGGTGAACTCTCCTAATGTTCCCAGTGTAACTTGTCTCAAGATGATAGGCGAGAATCCCACTTTTCATTGGCTCCAATTACTTCTAAACAAACAGCCCCTGCTGTTAGATATGCAAGACGCTTGAGATTTTTTTTTTTTCAAGTGAGTATGTGTTGTTGAGAAGTCTGAATCAGAGAGACCAGACTACCAGAGAAAATGGAACACTTCCCTAATCACGGGGGAGGTGGGTAAGGAAGAGGAGGGAAATTCACATTTATTGAGCATCAGGTATCCACTCGGCGCAGACCCACTGGTCTAACATACCTGGCCTTGGAGGTTGGCCATGAACTGGCTCCTTTAGCTCCTCAGTGCTTTTGATTACTTAGGAATACAAATATAAGGCATATATGTGTACATATTCTTAAAGGTTTCAAAAAGGAGAGGGGCCAGTAGGCAAGAGGGTGTATGAGGCTTTGGATGGGTGAGAGTGGGAAGAAAGTTGAAAAGAATGTGGAAGTGGAAAGTCAGAGAGGGACGGTATTTCAAGTTTATGTTACTCTTAAAAAAAGGAATTGCCTATAATTTCTGTGAGTGTTCTCTGTGGTGGGTGTCAATGAATCTTTGGGGAGTCCATGCTTTTTGAAAAAAATTGAAATCTAAATGCAGGAAATGGCACTGTTAATCGATAATTGCTAATATATCGTCATTGTTGCTTTTGCCAGGGTTTGTGGACAACTTTGCTATAGTGTACTCTAGGCCCACCAAACTGGGAATTGACCGAAAATTTCAAGTGAGGTCCAATCCAAAGGAAAACATGACAAGCTCTGTAATTTTACTTAGTATATGGCATGAGTTGAAGGAACTATAGTGGTTTGGTCCTGTGTAGCTGGCCACCTCTGTAGTTTGTCTGTCTTGAATGAGTTTTCTGCTGTGTACTCTATTACCCCAAATGTAATAGCTTCAAGCAAGAGACATATATTATCTCATACAGTTTCTGAAGTTCAGGAATCGGGGAGCGGCTTGGCAGGTGCTTCTGGCTGAGGGTTTCTTCTGAGGTTGTTGTCATCTGAAGGCTTGACTGGGGTTGGAGACTGTGATTCTAAGTTGGCTCACTCACATGGCTGGTGGCTGGAAGCTTCAGTGCTGCACCATGTGGGCCTCTTTCCATAGGACTCTTCGCGACATGGTAACTAAGTTTCTCCCCAGAGCAAGTGATCTGAGAGAGGGAGAGAGAGAAAGCGGACAATCAAGATGAGAAGTGTGGTATCTTTGCATCTAGTCTTGGAGGTGACATATCATCCCTTCTACTGGCACATAGACCGAACGGGGTACAATGGGACTGCAGGAGGGAAGCTTGAGGTCCCTTGACATTGTCGGAGGCTACCAGATTTCCTTTTGAAGCTTTAGACCAGACATTATTGAGAAGAATCTTTGTTTCACATGCTTACTAAAGTATGTACTCCAGGAGAATAAAATGCAGCTGGAGTTTCTACCATTTTAGAAACTTTTAATATTAGACTTTTAACTTTATGTTCTTTCTTCTGGTTCTTCGTTGTCAGATGCTAGAATTAATTAGCCAAATATGCAGTAGCTTTGGAAATTAGAAATTTAAATCTTGCTGATCCCTAAACCAAATGCAACAGCTGAGTTCTTTTTTTTTAACCCTAAAACAAATTGGTTAAAAAATTATTGCCAAAACGAGCTCCTTGATGAACAGCTTAAAATTAGTCATTAATTATCTGTGTATTTTTTTTTAAGATTATTTATTTATTTATTTATTTGACAGAGAGCCAGCCAGCAAGAGAGGGAACACAAGCAGGGGTAGTGGGAGAGGAAGAAGCAGGCTCCTAGCGGAAGGGCCTGATGTGGGGCTCGAACCCAGATCGCCAGGATCACGCCCTGGGCCGAAGGCAGATGCTTAACGACCACGCTACCCAGGTGTCCCCATCTGTGTATTTTTTAAAAATAAAACTCATTGGCAAAGTAGCTAAAAAAAAAAATCTTGGAGAACCTAAACCCTGCCCCCTCCCCCAATTATTTTAAATCTTTGGACAATATTTATTTGGCCAGCACTTTTTCATTTCTCTTTTGAGAACTTACTACCTTTTAATTATCCACCTGGACAGAAGGACTTTATTCTTTTAGCTTCTACATGAAATCTTCCTGAAGTGTCTAGAGGTGGAGAGAAGAGGCATCCTGAGCCAAAGCCTAATTAAATGACCTCCGAGTTCCTTTCCATCTCTGAAACTTCTGTGATTGTAGTATTGTCATTTAACAAATATCCTTGGAATGAGGCATATTTAGAACGAGAGAGTTCATAAATCATGTTAAAATGTAACTTCAGAAAGCGAAGGCTGGTGAGAATGGCTTTTGTTCATCCCAGCCCAGTTGAAGGTTGCTAGAGTCGTCACTGGGCAGACTGGACACTCAGCACAGCTTGTGTTTCCTTTCTTCCCATTTTTGGCCTTTTTCCCATTCGCTACCCTCATTTGTAGCTAGTATCTTTCTTTTCTTTCATCCTGCCTCTCCTATTGTCCTCTCCTTCCTTCCACCCCACTCCGCCTGGAAAAACAGGAAAGGCTCAGTGGAGGGTCCTGGAGTGTAGATTAGCTGATCCCTTCTGAGTAGTGGATTTAGTCATGGTTGGACCTCTACTCATACTTGCATGTTAAGCCTTTTTAAAATCTAAAATTATGGTGTTCATTCATTAAGTTCTGCCATTTTTTCATGTCTAAAGGGGTTCAGTACCGAATTCCAAGGCGGGGTATGTGGTTTTTCCGGCACCACTGCACAGTTCTCTGACATGAGCTGAGTGTCTACATTTCAGCTCGATTCTGCCACTATCTACCTGGGGACAGCATCAGAGTCTATAGGTGAAGGGCCTGGCCCCGCAAGACCGCACTGCACTTCAGATGTCAGTTGCAAGTGCAGATTGTTACCTGGGCTTCTGACTGACCCGCTCTAAGCCGGAGAGATTTTCCTAACCCCCAGCTTGGGTTTGATAATGTGCTACAGCGCCTCACAGAACTCAGGAAGCCCGTTTACTCACTAGATTACCACTTTATTACAAGAGATATTAAAGGATATGAATCAGCCAGACGGAGAGATACATAGGGTAAGGTGTGGAACAAAGGAGCTTCTGTCCTCATGGAGTTGGGGGCCCACCATGGTGGCACATGGAAGTATTCTGTCTGGTTCCCCAACCTGGAAGCTCTCCGAACCTCCTTTCTGGTTTGTATGGGGGCTTCATTATCTAGACAGGATTGATGAAATCATTGCCACTGGTGATTGATTCAACCTCCGGCCCCTCTCCCTTCCCCAGAGGTCAGGGGATAAAACTGAAAGTTCTAACCCCCTATTGGAGGTTGGTTCCTCTGGCAACCAGCACCTGTCCTGGGTGGTCTAAAGGTCACCTCATTAGCACAAACCCGGTTGTGGTAGAAAGGCCTTGTTTATGAATAACAAGACTCATTTCACCTTTATGGCTTGAAGTTCTTCAGGAGTTGAGGACAAGAGACCACACATTCTAACAAAAGATGCTCCCATTGCCCTTAGCATTATGGAAATTCCAAGGGTTTGAGCATCTGTGAGAGAAACTGTTTGCAGACCAAATATATGTGAGACATATATTTTGGCCATCTGAAGGAGCAGGTATCGATTTCTTATAAATCATAGTGTCACATTCTCCGAGATAGTTCTGACATCTAGCCATTTTCCTCACATCTGCTGTCATGCTCTTAGGCCACCCTTGTCTCTGGCCTGCTGTATCTCCCACATCCGCTCTTGGCCCTTCTGTTTCTCCACACTCTCGCTAGAGTGAGCTTTTCAACATGCAGGTCTCATTGTGTCACCGGTTTGCTTAAAGCACTTCAGTGGCTTTCCAGTGCCCTCAGTAGAAAGTCTAAAATCCCTAAACTGCTGGGCCTACCAGGTCTTAAATAATCTGGCCCATTCCTTTCCCATGTCATTTCATCTCATGGTGGCCTCTGTCTTTCTTTCTTCTCCAAGCGGCCCCAGGGGTTCTTCAGTTACTTGACTGTACATCGCTTGCTTCCTCTTGCTTCAGGTCTCCCTAAAAGCACTACAAGAGGAGAGTAGACTGTGAAAGGGGTCCTAGGTAGGAAGGCACTGGGCATAGTCATGGAACGGAAGGAAGGCAAAGCAGGCCAGGGAAAGAAAGGTTTGGGTAGGGTCTTGTAGGCCATGGTGAACAGCGGGTTTGGATTTTATTCATGGTGCGCTATGAAAGGGCTTTATGCACACTTTTATTTGCATTTTTGGAAAATTCACTGCAGGGGCTATGTGGAGAATAGATGAAGAGGGGCTCAAGTGGCCATGACAAGACATTTAGGAAGTTGTGGCCATTCAGTGGTTGGTGCCCGGGCCTAGGGTACGGCAGAGATGAAGTGAATGGATTTGAAATGGGTTTTGGAGAGGGAACCAGTAGAATTGGGCATGAACTGAGTTGGGGGGAAGAGGCAAGGGGAATCAGAGATGACTCCCAGGTTTTTGGCTTTACTAATAACTTGGAGACGACTAGTTACTTGAGTAACTACTAGGTGGGGAATAGCGGAGAAGGAGCAGACTTGAAGCAGGGCAGGAAGAATCCAGAATTCTGTTTTGGGACCGTTAAGTTCCAGCCGGACACACACATGGGCGGCAGTTAGGCGGAGGGAGAGGAGACTGGAGGTCGGGAGAATGCTCTGCACTGCGTTTTCAAGGTTTGGGAGCTGTGTGTAGGGCCGCAGGAATGGGCGAGGCCACTGAAGGAGAGTGGAGGGGTGGGAAGGGTGTAAGACTGAGCTCCGAGGGGGACTGACTGACATTAGAAGCCAGGTAGAGGAGCAGGAGGCAGCCAATGAGCTGTCAGAGAAGCAGCAGGGCCCGTGGGAGAGTGTGGTGCTCTCGAGGCCGGCGTACAGCATCCGGAGGGAGATGCCAAGCGGGGTGTTTGAGCTGGCCTCCTACGGGCCTTCCCCTTTCCAGGCAGCTTTCTCTCACAGTTGCTACAAGCTCCTTTGTGAGAAGAGGGAGGGCGTGGGAGAGGAGAAAGAACAGTTTTTATTGGAGTTTGCAACGTGGAGTTGATGGGTGATCCTGACCAGCCCAGTTTCAGGAAGTTTTGCTGGCGGAGGGAGCCACACTCACAGGGACTGGGTAAAGGAAGTAATCAGGGAAGGAGCCGCAGGCCTTGTTATGTGGAGTGGAGTCCTTGGGCCTGACCGTCCTCTGGGAGCTGGTTGGCGGTGCTGACTCTTGGGCCCCACTCCAGACCCACTGAAGCAGGATACACATCTTAGCGAGATTCCAGGTAACTGAAGTTGGAGAAGCATTGGTAGAGATAACCAGGGCTACAGGGAAATTGTGTCACCAGCTAGAGGGACATAGGCGATCAGATGGGCGTGTGTGGTTAGGATGAAGATTAACAAGAGAGTCTGTGCTGTCGGGGATGGTCCCCTGCGGAGGTAAAGACTGAGGAATGATGCAGGAAAAAGGGGGGTAATGGCAGGAGTGACTTCCTGGGCCGGGAGGGAGGGGCTGTGCTAAGAGCAGTGGGGGGCCATCCATGGAGGTGGGCGTGCATGCTGGGAGGTTCGTAGACTTGGCGTAGGAGCAGTGAGGGAGCTTGTCCCCGATGGCTTGTGTTTGGGGAAAAATGAGGTGAGGTTATCTGCCGAGAGGGAGCATGGGGAGGGCGTGGGGGAATCACAGTAAAATTTCTAGGCAGTGTAGAGTGAATTGCCCATTCCTGGTTTGGGATCACAAACAGATTTAATGTGAAGCTTCATAAGGCTGGCTGCAAGATTCTCTTCCCCTCTCCAGCAACATTTGTTGGCTTGCCAGTGCTGCAGGAGTCCAAGGGGCGAGGGCGGGCCTGTATCAGCAAGAGGGCTTTCATACTGTGAGATCTAAGCTGCTGAAGGAGGGAGGCAGGGCCGGGAGGGAGTTAACGCCCGCCCGGAGAGAAAGTGCTAGAGGCCTGTGCTTGCAAGTGACCAGCAGGCAGGCAACTGTGGTAGCAGTACCAGTAGTGGGTATTTGAGCAAGTGAACTAGAACGAAGGAGGCCGAGGCTGGAGACCTGGAGGAGCCAGCTGTTTCTGATGGTGCTGAAAGTGCGGGCCTGAGCGCGACCGTGATGCGAGAATGAAGGAAGCGGTTTCCAGAGAAGAGGTTTGGCCTTTGGGAGAGGCGGAGCTCTGTGACAGGTCGTCCATAGGAATGCAGGAGTCACTGAGGAGGATGACAGAGATGGAGTAGAAGGGAAGTCTGTGAACCGGAAGCAAATACCAGCAATAGATGCGGGAAATGACGAGGTCCAGGGCTGATACGAGGGCAGCAAGGTGAGGGAAAATGAATTGCCCACGCCTTGAAGATGTGGGCTTTTTGCAGGAGGAAGGAGATTATTTTTCTGAGGGAAGTCGTCTACTAGAAGTGACAGTGGGAGGGAGGAAGGACACTTCCTTCTTCCTGGCCCTGAGGCACATGGCGGGAGAGGAAGATAGCATCTGCTTAAGATACGGTGTCCCCAGGGCACATCTGAGACTCAGGGAAAGCTGAGAGGTAGAAGAACGTTCTCGGAAGAGCTGGAGGGTCTTGAAGAGTTGGCGGGTGTTCTGGGCATGGGGTGGGGGTGGGGGGTGGGGAATGAGTCATTTCAGAGGATGGTGCAGTCCTGTTGGGAAGGGAGTGCCAGTAATGAGGGAAGAGGGGCACGTCTGTACTTCTGGTGGGGACTGGGCAGAGGGTGTTCAGCTGTATACTGCCCCCGTAGAGAAGGCAGACCCACTTCTGGCTCTGTAGCTCCCCAGTCATGGCTGCCTAGGTGGCAGCTTCCCTAGGTTCCCTAACCCTTTGTACAGGAGCTAACAGGGAAGAGAATGAAGGACTGTTTCTGTTAGAGAAATTTCCAGAGCTGCTGGAGGAGACTGAGGGTAGGTCCCACGGAGATGCCCACTGGCCATGCTTCTCAAGGTGAGTGACATTGTCTTTTGGGTGATAGAGAAGAGAGAAGGGTCTGAAGGGCCTCTGTTGATAACACTCCTCTTGTTACCATATTGAAAATGCTTCCAAGGCCCGGAAGCCTTTAGTATGAATTTTCCCATTTGTTCCTTCCCGGTTACCTTGAAAGATAGATGGGGCGAATACTGGGGCCGAGGGGGGTGAAGTGACTAGCCTAGTCATACAGTGAGTGCGTGGCTGAACGAGGTCCAGAGGCCAGGCCTCTTCCTTCCTGGTGTGGCGTTCTGGACTGGAGTCACCTCAGCTCTCAAAAGACTGAGTCTTGGCAAAGGAGCCTCCCTCGCCTATTCGTGTCCTTCTTTAAGGACTGGCAGCCCATCCTGCCTTCAAGTAGGTTTGGTTGCTAGACCATTTTCTTTCTCAGGACTTTCTAGAACATCAGAATGATGTACAAAAACGTAAGTGCTTACTCAGAGCCGGTATTATGATGGTGTTTTCTCATTTAGTCTCCGTAATAACCCTGAGGATACACATGCCCTGTGCATTTTTCAGAGGAGACTGAGGCCGAGAAAAGCAACTTCAGTAAGAGAACTAGGGGCATTAGCTGCCCAATGGCAGACTCCAGACTTCTAGCTGGGTGTTTTTTCTCCAGTCCCACGCTGTAGTTGGTATAGAATTACCGAAAAAAATTGTGGTAAAATATGCATAGCATAGCATTTGTCATTTTAGCGATTTTCTACAAAAAAAGTAATCTCTACACCCAACGTGGGGCTTGAACTCATGACGTCGAGATCAAGAGTCATCGCATGCTCTCCTGACTGAGCCAGCCAGGCGCCTCTCTGTCATTTTAGTGATTTTTAAGTGTGAATTAAGTACATTCACAGCGCTGGGCAATCACCACCACCATCCATCTCCAAAACATTTTCAACCATCCCCATTTTGCAGCTCTGCATTCACTAAACACGAACTCCTGTCCTGTCCTCCCTGGCCCCTGGCAACCACTATTCAGCTTTCCATCTCTATGAATCGACTCTCCTAGGTGCCTCATATAAGTGAAATCGTATATTTGTGTCCTTTTGTGTCTGGCTTATTGCACTAGCCTCATGTTCTCAAGGTTCATCCGTGTTCTAGCTTCTATCAGAATTTCATTCCCTCTTCAGGCCGAATAATATTCCATTGTACCGATAGCCCATGTTTTGTTTTCCATTCATTCATCAGTGGACACTTGGGTTGCTTTCACTTTCGACTGTTGTGAACAGTGCTGCTGTGAACACGGGTGGATGAATCCGTTCAAGTCCCTGCTTTCGGTTCTTTGGGGTGTATGAGAACTGCTTTTTTTGTGGTCTGCTTCCCCCTAGAACTTGTCCCCTAGTTGCCTGTGCCTTTCTCTCTTTGAGGAACTTTCTGATCCATAGTTCTGTATGGTTGATAAAAATTCCAGTATTTCATACCCTGTTTGAAGGCCTTCCCGCCCCACCCCAGTCCACGAATGAGCAGCCCAGTGTCATGGCTCGGAAGCCAAACTGCTGGGATTCTAGCCCTGCATAGACTAGTTAAGTGACCTTGCAAGTGCTCCGAGCTCTGTTTGAGTGCGTGCCGTCCGCTAGTAGACACTGTAGAAGTGGAAATAGTAGTACATCTCTAAATTGGATTGTATTTGGGTAAGTGATTCGGAACAGGGACGTGTGTGCCAGCTCCAAATTTGACCTTCAGCTACTGAGAGATAAAGTGGTTCTATTTTTTTTAAAGATTTATTTATTTATTTTTGAAAGCCAGTGAGCATGAGCGGTGGGGGAGGGGCAGAGGGAGAAGCACGCTCCCTGCTCAGCAATTCTGGACTCGATCCCAGGACCCTGGGATCATGACCTGAGCCAAAGGTAGACGCTTAACCAACTGAGCCACCCAGGCGCTCGAGATAAAGTGGTCCTAGTGTCTCTGAGGCTGCCTTTGCAGGTGGAAGGAACCAGAGTCTGTATATGGTGGTAGACCTCTCCAGGGCCAGTGAAATCCCCAGATTCCATTGGGGGTGAGGATATGGTGGGAAGAGGACTTTATTTCAGAAATAACTGTATACTTAAAAAAAAAATCGGAGCTTGCAAATTTCCTCCCACTGTAGTTCAGTTGCTTTGTAGTTCAGGAAAGTCATCCTAGAAATGAATTAACTTTTCCAAGTTTACCAGTTACCAAATATCCTCTTGAGACTAGACCTCTCAACCCAGATGGTGAACTCAGTTATTTTTTCCAAGTACCGAGCATTTCCTAAGGCACGCTGAGCACACAAAGATGAATGGGCAGCCCTCAGTGTGGTGGGAGAGACAGCCCTCAGCTAAGAGGAAATTATGGGTTTATCTCAGTGCAACAGTAGGCTTATCAGCCCTCAGGGGGGCCCACTTATGGGAGGGTCAGCCTTGCTGGGGGAGATGTAGGAAGGTGGTGGAGGAAGTATTTAGGCTGAGTGCGAAATTACGGGCGATCCTCGATCAGGAGGAAGGACGGTCCTGGCAGACGGAACGACATGTGAATAAGGGCCCAAACTAGAAGCAGAGTGCTTATGGTGAGTGACTTCAGAGCTTTCTGGTTTTCGTTTTAGTTAATTTAGCTTTTGTTCATTTAGGTGTGTGTGTTTTGGTGGGAGAACATATAAAGAGATATTCATTAGGGAACAGAAAGACCTAAAATAAATTTCCTTAGGCACTCAGCAGCACTAATTGAAGTTGTTTTGCAGATTTGGTTTCAGAAAAAAACAGCAAAAGACTGGAAAGGAACTTAGATCATTTAATTCAACTTCCTTATTTTTATAGACATGGAAACTGAGTCATACGTGTACAATATAAAAATATTCTATCCACTAGTGCTAATGACAATAGCAGTTGTGTAAGGGAAGGGAAAAATGAGTTTCCTTCTTCAAGTGAGATTGCGTAGGCAAGGCTGAGCACACAGAAAGAGAAACGCCGAGAACACCGATGACTTAAGCTGTGTCTTCCCAGGACTGTCACTGCTGGAGTGTCCTAGTCAATGAAAAGCAGCAAGAAAATACAAATTTACCAAATAGAGAAGTCAAGACTGAGTGTCTTCATTTAATAGAAGGATTTAGCCGAGGTTCAGCAGCAGCCCTAGTGAGTTTGTATCTGTGGAGAGCTTGTTAGCTAGCTGATAACACATTCTTCGCCAGGTGACCAGCAGTACCTGGAGCTAAGGGGCTCTGAGCCACGTCACACGTTATTCCCATCGCTGAGCCCATCGCGTTGTGCTCGTTCCTGCAAGGGCCTGTGCCCCTTTCTCAGAATGCAAAGTCCTAGGAGAGATGGACAGTCTGAAAAAATCACTGCCAAATGAATAACAATTAAATGTTCATAAAACTTCTCAGACATCCTTATTTAAATCAGTGGGTGAAATGATGAGAGTCTTATGAGTACCAGGTTGCTCTAATTTTTAAAGAGTGTCTCTGGGGGCACCACGTGGCTCAGTCGTTAAGCGTCTGCCTTTGGCTCAGGGCGTGATCCCAGGACTTGGGATCGAGCCCCACATCAGGCTTCTCTGCTAGGAGCCTGCTTCTTCCTCTCCCACTCCCCCTGCTTGTGTTCCTTCTCTCTCTGGCTGTTTCTCTCTCTTTCAAATAAATAAAATAAAATCTTAAAAAAAAAAAATAAAGAGTGTCTCTGGTATAGCCGTGGAAGTTGGCCTATTGTATGGAAATACCAGACCCTAAGGCAACAATTTTTTGTTTACTCTGAAACTTGTTTAATAAATAAACTTACTTTACTTGATGATCTGGAAGTCTCTGTTTTAAGGGCCTGTATTATAATTAATAATGACAACCCCATAACAAGTTCAAATAAATACTTAAATAACAGCCTTAAGAGAGTCCAAGTCTTTAGAGATAAATCCACAAAACTTAAAAAATAGAAATTCATGTCATCCATTTGCCCAGCTTGGCTTTTGAAACAAGGAAATGATGGCTTAAGCTTTTTAGGCTTTTGGCCATAAGTAATGGAAATAGGATATGGATGAATCCAAGTGTTAAATTTACACAGCATTCTAGATTTTATGATGACCATAGTTTGGGTAAGCTTAATGTTCTTTAGGCTGCAGTGTGTTTTATATGACAACAGGGAAATATTCCCACCGTACAAGAGTCTAAGAGGGCAAAGGGCAGACCCGGAGCCCGGCCTCATGGAGCCTTAATAGTAGTGGAAGAAATAAGCAAAAAGCAAGTAAGCAGAAAAAAAGGAATTGCAAGTTGTGTGATCAGTGCAGGGAAAGAAGCCAAGGGGCTTACCTGAGGTGTGGGGTTCCTGGAAGGCTTCTTGGAGGAAGTTGACATTAAGTTGAAAGTTAAAGGAGAAAGAATTTGGTTGTGAATGACGACGGTGGAAAGGCTCTGGGCTGGGAGGGGCAGGGGGCAGAGTAGTAGGCGGAGAGGTGGAAGAGGTGGAGCCTAGGGAAGGGGGGAGAGAAAGTGGGTTCTGGAGCCACCATCTGAGCCCCTGGAGCCAGCTTTATTCCTGGACACATGGTTACATGAGCCAGTAAATCATTGTTTTGCTTAAGCTCCTTTCAGTTGGGCTTTCTTTCATTGTGGACAAGAGTCCTAATTCTTTTTTTTTTTTTTAAAGATTTATTTATTTATTTATTCGACAGAGATAGAGACAGCCAGCGAGAGAGGGGAACACAAGTAGGGGGAGTGGGAGAGGAAGAAGCAGGCTCATAGCGGAGGAGCCCGATGTGGGGCTCGATCCCACAACGCCAGGATCATGCCCTGAGCTGAAGGCAGACGCTTAACCGCTGTGCCACCCAGGTGCCCCAAGAGTCCTAATTCTGTAAGGGGGCAGAATGTTCGCATTCCCTGGAAGCACCTTCAACTGGAATTTCTATTTGTAGAGCTCATGCTTTACTCATGCAGGATGAAGTATTTTTGTGTCGTTACATTTTCCCCCTGGGCCTGCCTGGGTCTGATTCCCTGGACTTGGCTTGTGTGTGTATTTTCAAAGCTGTTATGTACAGTCAGTTGGGACTCCCTTGGTTGGAAGTGATAGAAACCTAAGGTGCATGAGCTCACACCACAGGGGGGATTTACTGGATGGACACCAGTGCATGTCACTGACTCAGCGGAGAAATGAAAAAGCAAAAGCAAGCCAAGGAAGGGGCCGAGCATGCGGCAGGGACTCAGGAGAATCTGGAACCAGCCCCCTGAAGGCTGCCCGTCCCCGTGTTTCCTCCCCATGTGCTGGCTTTGTCTCTCCTTCTTGCTGTAGATGGGTTTTCGCTGCTTGGCAAAAAACATAGCTGCCAGTTTGCAAAAACGAGTGGCCTGCAGACAGGCTTTGTTTGTTCACAGTGCTTTTAAAAATTGATTTAATTATTAACATTTTAAAAAGGGTGATTTCACATAAAATTCCAAATTTCTGGCATCTCTTAAAGAATCAGAAGTTTGACATTCCTAAATCCCAGCAATCAGCAGGCGCTTCTTTTGGCAAGGAAAATACATTGTTCAAGGGCCGCAGGAGGGCTGCTGCGGTCTTACTTCTGCGGGGGGGGGAGGGGGGGGGGCTTCCTGTCCCTGCTGTAGCCATCATGGGCCTGGCTGCTTAGTTCCCTAGCTTGGGTCTGGTGCCTGCCTTGGGGTCAGTCGGTTTGTCCCAGGGGATGGGGCCATGAACCAACCTGGCATGTCTTATCTCCCTCACCCTTCTCCCCTGTCCTGTAATAACCAGGCGGATGGTGGAGGGGAGCAGTTTCTAGAAAAAAAATGCTAGGCATACAGAGCCATAAGTTACGTATTAGTATAAAGTTGTGTGTTATTTCGTGAAATCTTTTTTGAACTAATCTTTACTGATGTATGTTTGCCAAAAGGGCTGGTTATTCTTAATACACTTAACATACTTTAAGTAGTCCTCTGCTTTTTTATCTTGGAGGAGAGCTGGAAGACTTCATAGAATCCTTTGTGATGATTCAGTCCCGTGACCGTTCCCATCAAAACTAAGCATTTCAGTTGGAATTTACGATGTAACGTGGCTTATCCATTTGTTTTTATGGATGATTCGAACTAGGATTGCAAAAAGCTGCTACAGATGTACCAACAATCTTCCAAACCTGATTGAGTAAAAATTAAAATTTAGACATTGGTAGAATTTGGTAAAGTATTTAAAAAAAAACTATTTCCTGGTTTCTAGAGTTTCTGTTCTGTTCTAACTTGTGAAAATCTAAGAACACATTTTCAAGTCAGAATCACTTTTTTGTTTCTTTAAATGTATTTCATTATTTGAAGTGAGTCTATCATTTTAAGTCTTCATTATTTTTTCCTATCTTTGGTAAAATTCTATGCTTTTCCCAAGACAGACAATCTTTTAAAAAATTTCTTTCTCACTTACTCAGGGCTCCCCTATTTCTGAAGACTTTAAAACCTTAGAGTGAAGTTATAGAAATTATTGCTACTTGAATTTGAAGAACAGGAGATTAATAGAAGACTAATGTGAAAAAGGGTCCATAGTTAGAAGGGAAATAGGAAGAGGAAAACATTCACCTGTGGACTGACTGAAAGCTAAATGCCTCTAGGGAAGACATTAGGTAATATTTTGTCATCACCATCCAGACACTGGAAAACTCACATGAAAACTTTTTTTGAGAAAACTCTCAAAAAGGTTTGAATCAGATTGTAAAAAGTGAATCAGTTTTCTTAAGATGGCAACGTAGCATGGCCTTTGCAAAAACAAAGGTGGCGGGAGAGTGTTCCTTGTGAGACCGCTGACTAACAGAAAATAAGAATTTCATTCGAAGGTGGGTTCATGGTGCCATCCCGTGTTCTGCTTATAGAATTAAGGTGAGAAAATGGCTCCAACCTTAGTTAGTGAATTCAATTAATATGTATGTTCTCTGTGATAGGTCATGAGTGAGACAGTGGTTAAGGAAGATAGAGAATGTTCTCAAAGAGCGTCAGGTCCAGCGGAATGGTTTTCAAAGCTAGGCATGAATCGGAGTCATCCGGTGCCAGAGCACCGTGCTCCTCAATTGGAATCTCTACGGGAGTGGGACCCAGGCGCCCACATTTCTGTCATTATGTCTTATAAATGTTACAGTGCAGACATTTTCAAACATGTATGAAAGTACAGAGAACAGTGTAACCAGTCAGCCTTTTGCCCATCAGTCAGCTTTGGTAATTATCAGTTCACGGCCGGTCTTATTTCATCTGTATCCCCGCTCCCTTCCCCCTTGATAACTGAAGCCAAGCCCATATGTCATTTCACTTCATTTGTAAGGAGGTTACAGTAAGTTACTGGGAATTTTTTATTTTTTTATTTTTTTTAAAAAGATTTTATTTATTTATTCGACAGAGACAGAGACAGCAAGCGAGAGAGGGAACACAAGCAGGGGGAGTGGGAGAGGAAGAAGCAGGCTCATAGCGGAAGAGCCTGATGTGGGGCTCGATCCCACAATGCCGGGATCACGCCCTGAGCCGAAGGCAGCCGCTTAACCGCTGTGCCACCCAGGCGCCCCTACTGGGAATTTTTTAAAATAATAATTCCTTAATATTATCAAATCCAGTCAACATTCAGATTTCCCCAGTTTTCTTACGTGTTTAGGATCCAAATTGAGGTCCGTATGTTTCGCTCACTTTATGTCTCTTAGTTCTCGTAATTTATAGGTTCCCTCTCCATCTCTCTTTCTTCTTGCAGTTTATTTGTGGAAGAGGCTGGGGGGCTTATTCCATAGAGCTTCCTCCAGTTTTTCTGTTGCCGGTGGTGTGTCTGTGTGGTGACGCTCACCAGATTCCTGTCTCCTGTATTTCCCATAATTCCCATAGAAGCTTTCTTCACAGGACAACATCGTTGATGGCTATTTGTCTTTTTCAAGGTGCTTGTAATGTCAAGTTGTCTTTTTTTTTTTTTTTTTTTGTAATGTTAGCAGACTTTGATGCTCAGGGCCTAGATTTTCTTAATTGGTGAGGAATCGCAAAGTGGTGATAGCCCACATTCTGTCATTCCTTGATTTGTTAGAAGATTTTGTGGAAGGAAACATTGCTTCATCTGTTACAGCTGACCCTTCAACAACACGGGTCTGAACTGTGCAGGTCCACTTACATGTGGGTTTTTCTCGATAAATACAGTACAGTACTGTAAATGTATTTTCTCTTCCTTACGATTTTCTTAACATTTTCTCTAGCTTTATTGTAAGAATGCAGTATAGAATACATGAAACATATGAAATATGTGTTACTTGAATGTTTATGTTATTGGCAAGGCTTCTAGTCAACACTAAGCTATTAGTAGTTAAGTTTTTGGGGAGTTAAAAGTTATATGTGGAGTTTTGACTGTGGAAGGGTCGGTGCCCCAGCACCGTCATGTGGTTCGAGAATCAGCTGTATTTAGTCACCCGATAATACAGAGTATAGGAGAGGCACGATGCATTTTTCATTCTTTCCCTGTGTTGACCAGTTTTCAAAATAATGAGTTGTTTTCCTAGTCCTCCAAAGGTGACCAAAAAGACGCACTTAAAGTATTACTGTGAACAAATTTGATGTATTTCAATCCATTGCAGTTACTGTCTTTAGTGATCTTTAATTGTCCACCTTTGACCAGTGTCTTCACCTTGGCTCCTGAGTGTGTGTCTGCGTGTGCGCAGATATATTTTAAAATTACTATTACTTTTGTAGCTAACAGCATTTATTAAGCCATAAAAAGAACCTCTGGGGAGGGCTGCCACTTTAATGATGTACCTTCTAGAATCAGTGTTCACAATAGAACACTCAAGACGCTATTTCCTTAATGGAACATTGATGAGAAATGTGGCACGGTATGCGTCATGGAAAATCGTTTAAAATGTGTCCTTGTTTTCATTTCTTAAAACTCTTCCCTCATTATTCATTCATTCCTTTATTAATCCTCTAGGCGGGTCTAGATCTCTAATCCACTGGAGGTCAGACTTCTAGATCCTGGCGACGTACATAGGAGTAAGCCACTATCTTTCCCCCCACCGTGTTCCTGTGAACCTCTTGGCCAATAACCACAAGTTTGTGTGTCATTAAGGTGACAGTGATATAGGGTTTCAATGCAGGAAGGGAGGTGCTGTCATCACACACCGGCGCAGTTGTGTACGGTCCCTCAGCTTGTTTATTTGGTTACAACTACTGAATAATTTGGCGTTAGATGCTAAGAAATAAGATTCCATGTCGATTTTCAATACTAGTGGAAATGACGTCTACTGAGTAGACAGTGTCATTGCGTCTTACTTTTTCATGACAATCCCTGCAATCCATCTGTTTCCTGTGTTACTTCATATTTGAAAGCGCTGGGGTTTTGTTTTGTTTTGTTTTGTTTTTTTTGGGAGGTTGCTTCATGACCCTAATTTAGATCAGATTGTTCCGAATTTGGATTGTAACAGGAAGTGGTATGAATAAATTGGGATTTGCCTTGACACCTAAACAGTGCTGCTTGTTAAAATGCAGATTCTGATTCATAAGTGATGTATGGAGACACTTTAAGACCATGCAAATATCCTGTTCCTCATCCAGATCTCCCCTTTAGATTTAGCATCTATTAATGATTCTTGCGTGAACCAGTCTTTACTAGGATCGTTACAAAATGTTGATTTTCCAACTTAGATGCACCCTTTACATTTATCAGTCTTCCTTGGACGTTCTACTGGAAGCAAGAGCCCTCCCTGCCTCTTCCCTTGTTTATTTAATACTTATCCTAGGTATGGATTCACAAATTCCTAATTTTTCAATGGTCTGTTTTTATTACTGTCCTTAATTACTTTGGTGCTTAAATTGTCCCAGATTTAGGATTGTTCTCCTTTCTGATGGTTATTTAATGGATTAAAAACATGAGACAAACCATGAGAGACTCTTGACTCCGGGAAACAAACTGAAGGTTGCAGAGAGGTGGGAGGGGGGATGGGGTAACCAGGTGATGGGTATTAAGGAGGGCACGTGATGTGATGAGCACTGGGTGTTACGTGCAACTCATGAATCATTGAACATTATATCAAAAACTAATGATGTACTATATGTTGGCTAATTGAATTTAAATAAAAAACATGGATAATATTTTGGGAGATTGAAGTATATATCTAGCTTACCTAAGTTACATTATCTGGAAAAAAAGTGCCAAGTGCAATTTTTCACATGTGTATGGTGTTTGAGAGTTTCCCCTGTGCTTTTGTGGGCCCTATTACCTAGGACACTTGAATTTTATGAGGGGGTCTGGAGGAGTAAGTTTTCCTCTGCATTTTCAAATTCTCGCTTGATTTTCTGGACAATCCTGTGATATAGACAAGGTGGCATTTTGACTCTACCTACCAACTCATTTTCTCCTAGCCTCAGTTTAACAAAAGACTAATGATTATATTAGCCTATGGGACTAAGGTTCACTGGAAACTACTCCTTCCACCTAACACGCATCAGCGTGGTTTATATATTGTGATTTGCTATAAAAACTTTACTTCGCCATTGAATGTGTTCTGGTCTTTGAATTAATGCTGAGTGGTAGAGAGCCCTGTTTCTTTTTTTTTTTTCCCTAGTGAAAATATCTTTCTTTTTTTTTAAATAATTTTTATTTTGATATATTAGTCACCATACAATACATCCCTAGTTTTTGATGCAATGTTCCATGATTCATTATTTGCATTTAACACCCAGTGCACCATGTAATACGTGCCCTCCTTAATACCCATCACCAGCCTATCCCAACCCCCTCACCCTCCTCCCCTCTGAAGCCCTCAGTTTGTTTCCCAGAGTCCATAGTCTCATGGTTCATTCCCCCTTCTGTTTACCCCCCCTTCATTCTTCCCTTCCTTCTCCTATCGATCTTCCTATTTCTTATGTTCCATAAATGAGTGAAACCATATGATAATTCTATTTCTCCGCTTGATTTATTTCACTTAGCATAATCTCCTCCAGTCCTGTCCATGTTGCAGCAAATGTTGGGTAATCGTTCTTTCTGATGGCTGAATAATATTCCATTGTATATATGGACCACATCTTCTTAATCCAGTCATCTGTTGAAGGGCGTCTTGGCTCCTTCCACAATTTAGCTATTGTGATCAATGCTGCTATGAACATTGGGGGTGCATATGGCCCTTCTCTTCACTACGTCTGTATCTTTGGGGTAAATCCCCAGTAGTGAGAGCCCCATTTCATATGAATGTATCATAGAACATGACATAGAAAAAGCATTTCCCCACCCTTGCCTTCCTGCCCAACCATCTGAAGGAAGCTTTTTTAGTTTGGAGTGGCTCATTTTTCTACACGGTAATGTGTGTGTTTATTCTTATTGACCCAGTGCCTTACACGCTGGCTGGGGTGAAGGACACACCTTGCAATGGCTTCTCATTTACTCCAGGGGAGGTTTCTTAAGATGGCATCTTAGGCCCATTTGGAGGTGAACATGTCTCTGTTTGGAGACTCCTCACCCAGTCACTTCCCCACCCCATACTTGGTACTCGCTATGGTGTTTCATGCCTTCTTTCCTTAGCGTGTGTTCTCAGTTATGCATGGAAAGCTCCCCTCTCTCACCCCCATCTGCTGAGTGAATTCTTATTCAATTCTGAATCCTTTCCTGATTCTCTTTCCCCGAGTTCATTATTCTTTCTGTTATACCTTGTACATCTTTACCATTGCATGTGGGAAATTACAATAAAATGCTTTAGTTGTATGTCTAACCTTAGGGGATTAAGTTTTCTAAAGGCAGAGACCCACGGCTTGGCACAAAGTAGCACTTAAATGTTTTTTGGACAGAAATGAATTTTCCTGTTAGTAAGTAGAGACCTAGTAAAGGGTGTTCACTGGTATGTTTCTCAAGTCCCCTGTAAAAGACCTCTGACCAAGAGAGAGAGCCATGCCAGGACTTGGTGTTATGAACCCGAATTCCCCTTCTGGAAGGTCTGTGTTGTGGCTTCATGTATTGGCCATGAACCCAAATAGTTTGCTAGGAGGATTGCTAACCCCCTAGAGAGAGTTCTGAAATTGTTAGTGGAGGCAGTCGGGGGGAGTCTGATTGCTTTGGAAAAAAATGATGTCTCCGTCGAAGTCAGGGGTGAAGTGTACTGATGTCTACAGCTGACATGAAAATGCATCAAAGAATAAGATGGACTGACGGGTGGGGGAGGGACGCCAGATGATGGGGTTTGTGGTAAAGCGAACGGAGCAAAACGCTCATTGGAAAATCCAGGTGGTGGGTATATGGACTCGCTGTTGCAGTTCGTTCAACTCTGCTGTAAGTTTGAAACTTTTCATAACAAAATGTTGGGAAAAAGGGATACTTGTATTATTTTTTAAGAACACGTTTATTGGCTAGGCATGTCAATTACAAACATTAAATCATCACCACGCACTTCCTAAACCGCGCTGATTTGTTTTCTTCCTCTTATTTTTCTTCCTCTCTTTATCGAGTCGGCTCTTTCAAATCCCAGTTCCTGTGTTGCTCCCTTTAGGAGAATTTCCCTGACCTTCTAGTCTGATTTAGTTGTCTCTCCTCTGTGCTCTGGGAAGAGCATCCCTTGTGTCGTTCTTACGCCACAGCATTTATTATTCTGCACTGTGATCGTTTACTAATCTATTGCAATCACTAGACTTGGAGTTTCTTGAGTCAAAGACTAGGTAGGTTTCTGGAACACTTTTGGTACAAGTAAGGACAAAAAACAACAACAATAAGTAGACTAACAGTGGCTTAAACAAATAAGGATTTATTTTTTCCAGTGTCAGGAGCCTGGAGGTCAGCATTTCCAGTTTCCAGGATCGGTTTGGTGATAGGCACTTGGCTGGCCCTTCTGCCTTTTCTCCCATCTTTTCCTTCATCAGGTCAAGTCGACCAAAGTGGGTATGTGGGTTGGAAATATCCACCGTGGTTATTTCAGTTTTTGAGCTTTGAGCACAGATACTTTAGCAGATATCTTTAGACTTGCTAAATAGTCTTCCATTCTTTTATTATGGTTTCTTCTAGAAAAATTGACTTTGTTTTTGGAAAAGAAGAGCTCAGAATTTGATAGATGTCTACATGGGTTTGAAAGCCTCCCCCACCCCAACCTGGAAGCTTAGTTCTCCATTTTCATACAACTATAATTATTCGTAGAAGCAAGGTTGCTTCAGAGAAATTGTGCGGTGGATGGTCTGGAGGTTGCAACCTCATACACCAACCTGAGCTCTCTGGGAAACACTTTGTGGACCAGAAATTAGGCCAAAAGCTGTTTCACTTTCCTAAAGTGAAGCCTTTTGGGGAGGCCCACGCCTTATCCCATTTATTCTATTTTAGTCACAATTCAAATGTGCTTAATTATCTAGTTAATTGCTTAGAACACTTATTAAAAAGCACATAATTAGAAAAGGAGCAGTAGAAAGAAGGCCTGGCATAGGCAAGTAAGCTGAGGTTCTGTGGAAGGGGGCAGAATGAGCAGACAACCGATTCTACTCACAGCAGCCCCAGGCGGCTCACATAACTGATCTCATGCTGAGGATGGTCCTTAAATCATCAAGGAAAGATTTAATTATGTTCAGTCTGCTCTAAGAAGACAGATGGTTATAATACGTGAGGGATAACATGCCAAATTACACAAATATGATCTCAAATAGGTTTTAAATATAGGAATATATAGATTAGAATACTGGCAGGAAATCTCCTGTTTATAGTGAATATCTCTGGGTGGCAGAATCATAAGTGATTTTTTTCTCTTTTAAAGATAGTTTAGATATTTCCTAAATTTTCTTTCTTAAAAAAAAAAAAGATTTTATTTGTAAGTAATCTCTGCACCTAACATGGGGCTTGAACTCAATAGCCCCGAGATCAAGAGATGCGTTCTCCACCAACTGAGCCAGCCAGAAGCCCCTGTTTCCTACATTTTCTATTGAGCACTGAAAGGGTTCAGAGTATGCTATCCCAAAATATGCTGCTTTGACTTAGGATTATTTTGAGCTGAAGGCAGTTGAAAAGTAACAGACCAAAATAAAATTCTGTGCCTCCCCCTCTCTACCAGGAGGGGCAGGGCTATTCTGAATCACCTGAGAGCTCTGGACTCTTACCAGCCCAGAGAAGGCACCAGAGAAGCCTGCATCACACACTGTACTCACCAGCTCTCATCGTCTCTCAGTTTCTCCTATATAGTATTTGTCTTCCCACAATTTGTTGCCCTTAGAAGTGCAAAGTCCTTTGTTTTTTGGTCTTATCACTTCTCAGCAAAATTTATTATTATTTTGTTAAGACGCCATGTGAGCCGAAGTTCTAACCGACCCTTTGAGTTACTCATCACTGAGTTGTGTGTGTATGTGAGATGCACACAGTAATAAGCTCCTGTTTGTTTTTCTCTGTTAGTCCGTTTTTTGTCAGCTAAATCTGCAGGGCCCCAGCCAATGAGCCAAAGATAGGTAGAGAAAAAAATGATAAGTTCCCCCCCATTGTTTTATAACTTTGTTTTAAATACTTATAAAAATACTTTAGACATTCAGAGGGGTTCTTGTTCAACCACTGGTCTTTTGATAATGTCATTTTTCTCATTTTGATTTTGGCTTTGTTAAAAATGCTGAAATTCTACTTCTTGTAATAGTCTGAAAAGTCCTGCTTGTTGTGGATGTGGGCTCCTGTGTATGGTGATTTTCTTAGGTGTGTCATAGGTTGGAATTGTGGGCCCTATCTTTGGGTTTTAGCTATGACTGTCCTAACCTGTCTTACTGCATGTTGTCCTCTCAGGGAGGTTTTGTTTGTCACTCTGCCTTGTGCTCCAGCACCATGACCAGCCTGGGACCACTTTTTATGTTAATTTCTTGGCTTTGGAGAAATGCTATGGTCACAGATTTTCTGGGTACACTTCCACACAGCTGGGGCCCAGTCAGACAGACTTCCTTGTCATTGTCCCCTGTTGGTCAACAAATGTTTTTCTAGTCCCTTCTTTACCTGTAGGTGTGTTCCCCCAAGGGCCTTGTCTTCTCAGTTCACAACTGAGAAGAGGTCTCAGTTCTAACTCCCACCTGGCCTGGGCAGCTGGTCTCCTAGCCCTGTGTGTTTGTTAAATCCTAAGTGACCAAGAACAGCAGCTATTTAGGACTGCAGGAATAGCAGCTCTTAGTGCCCTGATTGTTTTTGCCCTACCATGGGGATTTCTTATTTTCTTTTGAGCCCAGCTCTGCATGTAAGAGAACTTTTCATCCTTGGACATCCACTATAATCACCTAGGAAGCTTTTAGAAGTCCCCATGCCCAGGCTGCATGCCAGGCCAAATCCATCAGAAGCTCTGGGGTGGGACCCACACATCAGGATGTTTTTAAAGCTCCCCAGGTGATTTCCATTGTGCAGCCAAGGATGAAAACCACTGATGTAAAGCAGTGTTGTTTTATTTTGCGTGGATGATTTATGTGTGTGCTGTGTAATTTATTGTTCTAGTGGTGATGTTTTCAAGTTACCTGGTCAGCAGTAATGCTGACATATTGTAAGCCTGTCATATTGTAATTAGAAAAATATTTAAAATTTTAAAAAGTTAGAATTTGCTAGGAAGGAAACCAGCCTTTATTTAGTTTCTACTGGGTGCTAGGCACTATGCTTAGGTCGTTCACATATGTTGTCTCCTTTAATCCTCAGGAGAATCCTGCAAGGTAGGGGGTGGTTGGTTTTTGCAGATAAAAAAACTGACTTGGAGAAATCAAATAGTTCTAAGTCTCACAGCTCACAAATGGCAGACCCAGGCTCAGGCCCATGAGATGCCCAGCCCCACGTCCTTTTCTGTACCCTGTGGTATATGTGAAATAGGCTTTTCCATACACATTGGTTAAAATAAAAATTGGCACTGGGATTAAAATAAGTTCCAGGTATCTGTTAAATTAACTTATTTGGGGGGCGCCTGGGTGGCACAGCGGTTAAGCGTCTGCCTTCGGCTCAGGGCGTGATCCCAGCGTTACGGGATCGAGCCCCACATCAGGCTCCTCTGCTATGAGCCTGCTTCTTCCTCTCCCACTCCCCCTGCTTGTGTTCCCCCTCTCGCTGGCTGTCTCTATCTCTGTCAAATAAATAAATAAAATCTTTAAAAAAAAAATTAACTTATTTGGAAAATTTTATCTTCCCACTAATTCCAGGGATTCTTGCCTCTTTTTATCTCACATCTGATGTTAAGCTGATTTTGACTAATCAATTGTTATTAATAGGAAAGCTTAGCTCATTTTAGTTCACCACTTTAAATACACTTGGAGAAAACGCTGTCATGTGCCACGAAGGGGTACTTATTATAAAAACTGCATTTACTCACCCCCTTCCTGAGTACCTCCATGGCCCGTGTGGGGGGCTGTGTGAGTGTGTGTGCTGGGAGGTAGAGGTACAAGGGGAGGTGAGGAGTAGAATAAAGAGGTGGCGGCTCAGGTCCCTGAGTGCTGGTGGTGTTCTCTGGGGTACCAGATGCCTTGGGGTAGGGGTGGAAAGTGGGACTCGGAGCTCTTGGGTACTCAGCGTCGGTGAATCACTTTGAGGCTATATTGATTTTTAGTGGCAGGTTGCCCCCCCCCCCCCCCCGATACAGGTGTTGGATGTGTAACCATTTTCCCCTCTCTCTGTCCTGCCTTCTCTCTGGCTCTGCTGTGGTACATGACTTGCGGGGTTGTTGGAGGGGTGGTTTTATCTCTGTGTGGAACCGAGAAGATTTATTTCTCTGTGGGAATGTCTGGGTTAAACTTTTCTGGTGCATGTGGATTTCATTTGATTTTTAGTTGGGTAGAAATCAAACTGCTTCTAAGTCTGTGTCTTGTTCACTGGCAGCTCTTCAACTAGGTCTTCTGTTCGTGTGTCGTAACCTCGGAAAACCAGCAGGATGGCCGCAAACAAGAGTAAGAGCCAGAGTTCCTTGGCCCTTCACAAGGTGATCATGGTTGGCAGTGGAGGGGTTGGCAAGTCGGCCCTGACGCTTCAGTTCATGTATGATGAGGTAAGACACCAGGCACAGATGACCTAGATCATCGAGTCTGCTGTAACAATGTCCCTTCTCCAGCTGTGTCCATGTGCTCATTGCCTCACACGCATGGAGGATTGTGGGGCAAATCTGTGTTAACATTGGTTTCTGAATAGCTTTCTGCGGGGGTTTAACCAGCATAAGACCTGGGTCGCTGATTTTGGTAAGTAATTTCAACCGTGGCAGGGATTTGAGGGGTCCCTGCTTACATGATTTCCATTATCCTTTGTGCTTTCTTTCTGACACAAGTAAGGGATGAGGTTGTTTCTAAAGAACAAGTCAGATACTTAGTTTGTAACAGTTTGGGGAGATATTGAAAAGGACAGCTAAGTTGTCTAAGACAGTCTTTCCTCAAGTGACAGACATCTGGTTCTCTCTAGTTCTCCATGCAGCAAAGGGAAGCTCGCACCATCCTTGCCTCAAATTGGTATTACTTAATGTGGATAATAGAGCTGGTGCCGAGTCCAGTGTGACAATACAGTTTTGATTTCCGTGGCAACAGACGTCCCTGCCTGATGGCCGTTGGCTGGTACTACAGGCAGAGCGTTCCGACCAGAGTTTGCATCCCATTTACATGGGTGTGTGCTTCACACAATTTGAGAAAAGAAGAAACCTGTAACCACAATCGGTGAAGATCATTACCTGTTTTCCTTAGACTTGCCCTGTCCACCTTCCTGTAATGTTGGATGGTATTTGAGTGGCAATGGCCATTTTGGGGATCTAGATGAGGGAAGTGGAATTAAGGATATGGTTAGCTGGGAGTTAGTGGAACATATTTTTGTGGTTTGGAGTCACTTTGGCATCTGGTTGTTACCAGCCATCTCACTGTCGGCATGGCTTCCAGGAATATGCCCACCACCCACTCCGCTGACTCACCTGGCACTGTGACACGAGGTGCAGGCCAGGAGTGTATCGTGGTGTGGCTATTATCCTGTGGCACCTGGCTCTGAAAATGTGTGGGCTATGAAAGGGAAACAAGGGCTGAGACATATGGAGCTAGAAACTGGTCTGGAAAGTTCTTCCAGATCTTACAGCTTCTTACAGGGAAGTTCAATAGGGGTTTCCTAAATTTGACAACAGTCCTACAACTTTTATGACTAGTAATGTCAAGTCGTGAAGCTGAAAAAACCCTTCTAAACTTTCAAAAAAGAGAAATGTGGACTGATTATGCTAGAGGACCAGACTAAATTGTTTTTTTATTCGCTATAGGAAGTATTACAGAATCATTGGCATGTCTGGCGAGATAATCAGAGGATATGGCAAACAAACCAATAGGAAGGTACTAGGGGGATGCCAGGCAGTTAATTAATAAAAATCGGTTATTTTGCTGGATTTTATGATAAAAGCGGGATTTATATTGGTTTTCTTTTTTTCTTTCTTTCTTTCTTTCTTTCTTTCTTTCTTTCTTTCTTTTTTTTTTAGGATTTTATCTATTTATTTGACAGAGAGCACAAGCAGGGGGAGAGGAAGAAGCAGGCTCCCCACTTGGGCTCAGTCCCAGGACCCCAGGATCATGACCTGAGCCAAAGGCAGACACTTAACCAACTGAGCCATCCAGGCACCCCTTGTATTGGTTTTCTGTTGCCATGTAACAAATTCCTACAAATTTAGCAGCCTGAAACAACACACATTTTTATCTACAGTTTCCAGGGGTCTGGCATGGCTTAGCTGTGTGCTCTGCTCAGGGTCTCCCAGGGCTGCTGCAGTATCGGCTGTGGTCGTGAGCTCAGCTGAGGCTCAGGTCCTCTTCCCAGCTCTGGGTGCTGACAGAGTTCAGTTTCTTGCAGCTCTGGGATGAAGGCCCATAGGTCCTTGCTACCAGGCCCTTTCTGTAGGTCGTTCATACACTGGCAGCTGCTTCCTCAGGGCTGGTAGGCACGTCTCTCTGGTTCACTGAGACAGATTCTTATATAAAGGAATGTGATCATGGGGTGATCTCGTGACCATTGCTATATTCTGTTGGTTAGAAGCCCATCACAGATGCCTCTGTATTTAAGGGGAGAGCATCATACCAGGTCATGACTCACTGAGGGTCACCTGAGGGTGTATTTGCCATAGTATTTGTCCATTTAAAAAAATTTATAATGGATTATGATTTCTTTTCTCACTCTAGATATTCACTTTTATATCCAATATTATATGTGTAATTTTATATTCTTTCCTTAAAAAGGATGAATAAGCCTGAGACCACAACCTTGATGTCCTCCTGGGTCATTCCCTCCTATATCTTACAGAGAAATTTTTGTCTTTGATGTTTGCTTCTCTTTATCTTATACTAGGGGCCAAAGTGGGGGAATCTAGTGGAATCTGCTTGATTTACCCAAAACGTTTTTTGCATAAAAGAGCAGAGGCAAGTCTTGAAGATGGCTTTGGAAGTCTTTGTTTCTGCTTAGTAACATGATTCGCTTACGAAAAATTCCTTATTTGTCTTCTGTGGAGTCTGGGAAGAAGGGAGGGTGAGGAGCAGAGTTAAGACGGAGACAGGATTAGAGGAGTAGATTGTTAAGATTGTTAATCGAGAGGAGGAAGGGGATTTTTGTCCCCCTCCCAGGGAATCATTGACAACGTCTGGAGATAGTTTGGGGTGTCCCACCTAGAGGACAGGTGCTACTAGCACTTAGTTCTTAGAGGCCAGGGATGGTGCTAAGCATCAGGAGCGATCCCACGACAAAGACTTACCCACTGCAGACAGTTTTGTCAATGGCCGGGCCGCTGATTCCATATGAGACCAAGTAGGAGAGTCTGATCGGGATTTGCATTTTTATTATGTATGGTGGTGTGTGCGTATGGTAAGAGGGAGGGGGAAAGATACACGCGGAAGAGTTTTGTCCCTTTTTCTCAGTATCTTCAGAGAAACCAGGGAAAGCGGGGCTTGATCTTAGTCTATTTTTTCATGTGCTAACAGATTTGAGGACTGCAGAGCAGCAGTTGTTGAAGAAACGAGAACATAAAATCAGAGCAAGGAAATAAGTCAAGCAGAGAAAGACAATTATCATATGATTTCTCTCATCTATGGAGCATAAGAACTAGGAAGATCGGTAGGGGAAGAAAGGGATAAAGAAAGGGGGGGGTAATCAGAAGGGGGAATGAAGCATGAGAGACTATGGACTCTGGGAAACAAGCTGAGGGCCTCAGAGGGGAGGGGGGTGGGGGATTGGGATAGGCTGGTGATGGGTAGTAAGGAGGGCACGTATTGCATGGTGCACTGGGTGTTATACGCAACTAATGAAGCATCGAACTTTACATTGGAAACTGGGGATGTACTGTATGGTGACAAACATAATATAATAAAAAAAATTTTAAAAATAATAAAAAAAAATCAGAGCAAGGAAAGCCAAGAGATGAAGCAATGTATGTTTGGGGAAGTCTTTAATTGATTTTCTTTCTTTTTTTTTTTTTTTAAGATTTTATTTATTTATTTGACAGAGATAGAGACAGCCAGAGAGAGAGGGAACACAAGCAGGGGGAGTGGGAGAGGAAGAAGTAGGCTCATAGCGGAGGAGCCTGATGTGGGGCTAAAACAATGCTGTCTCATAGAACCTTCTGCTTCGGTGAAAATGTTCTGTATTTCTACTGTCCACACCTGTGGCTGCCGAGCTCCGTGACACGTGGCTAGTGGCTAGTGGATTGGACAGTAGAGTTCCAGAATCATCATTTTGGAGCTTAAAGAAACCTTGGCAGTGATTCCCGAGCTTAGCTGATCACACAATCTTCTGGCAGACCTTTGTAAAAAAACACCTTCCGGATGGCGTTTCTAGAGTTGAAGGTGGGAATCTTTCTCTTTATGAAGCTCTCCTGGCCCTTCTGACGTACGGCCAAGTGTGGTGACTCCTGCCTGAGACATCAGCTAGTCAAGCCTGGTTTCATAGAAGAGGAAACTGAGTCCTATACTCAGGGATGCCAGTTATCTAAAGTCTCATGGGCTACCCCAGTCTTTGTTTTTGGTCCAGTGCTTTACCCCAACTTTAAAAAAAAAATTAGCTTATATGGCGAAGTTGCTATGAAAATTGGATTATGTGAAGAGCCATGGTCCCAGAAATGTTTATTTTTGGCTAAGTCCTGACTTGGAGAAAAATTGGAGGGGGATCTTAACCTTTTTATCTTTGACCTTTTATCCTCTTTAGACCGTCAGCGGCTGGCTCAGTGGCTGGCCGAGGCAGCTTAGATGTGCTCAGTAAGAAGGGGGTCTCCGTGAAGTTCGTCTTAGTTTTGTGTGTCTTTGGCATCTGAAACTGGAGCACACACAGCCCTGCAATGCCAGGAGCCTGGATCGTCTTAACAGATACCCAGACTTTAGGGATTTCCTGTTTCTAGTGGAAAAAAGGAAACATCAAGATTGTAATCTGTGTTCTAATAACCTGCACACTTTTTACTGGCACAGAGCTATGCAGCCGTTATCAGGACACTCTCACTTCCTGTGTCCAGGGAGTCTGTGGAACTCTTGCTGGGTTTAACCTTGAAAGCTCAGAAATAAGCAATCGAGATGCTTTATGGTGGTATTCAGAGGTTTGCCCTGGGTGGTGGGGTTTTTTGGGGTCATGGATTCGTCTCTTTGGAAAGGAGTTAAAAAGACACCGTATGAAGCATAGGTCAATTGTCACATATTGTATATTTTAAGATAACAGTACAAATGTAAGAACCTAACACTAAAAATTTTTTGGTTTTTTGTTTTGAAATTTAAAATCATTTGAAGAACCGGTAGCTTTTAATTGGCAGCATGCAGCTCTTTTTTAAAAAAATTTATTTTAGAGAAAGGGTGTGTACAAGTGGGGTGAGGGGCAGGGGGAGGGAGAGAGAGAGAGAGGGAAGCAGACTCCCTGCTAAGCACAGAGTCCCACGCACAGCTCAAGCTCATGACCCCAAGATCATGACCTGAGCCAAAATCAAGAGTTGGGTGCTTAACCGCCTGAGCCACCCAGGCGCCCAGCATGAGGCTCTTTTTAAGGGTCTCTTCAAAGGGCCCATAAGTTCAAATTGATAATCTCAGTTCAATTTTTAAGTTTTTAAAAATTTAAATTACAGTTTATTAAGATATAATTCACATACCATTATATTTACCCTTTTCAAGTGTGAATTTGAAAGTCAATTCAATGACTTTTTAATATATTCACACAGATGTGCAGCCATCACTATCATATAGTTTTAGAACAGTTTTCTCAAAAAAAGAGAAAAGAAAACACCCTACATATTAGCAGTCTTTCCTCATTACTGCCTTCCCTGCTTCTACTCCTGGCCCCTGACAGCCACTTTCTGTTTTTATGGATTTGCCTATCTAGACATTTCATATAAATTGAATCATATAATATATGGTCTTTATATCTGGCTTCTTTCACTTAGCATAATGTCTTGAAAGCTCACCATGTTGTAACCTGTATCAGTACTTTTCCTTTTTTTTTTTTTTTTAAGATTCCTATTTATTTATTTGAGAGAGAGAGAGCATGTGCACGTACGGGCACTCGAGCGGGGGAAGGGACAGAGGGAGAGGACCTTAAGCAGGCTCCACACCCAGCATGGAGCCCAGTGTGGAGCTCAATCCCCCAGCACTGAGATTATGACCTGAGCTGAAATCAAGGGTCGGATGCTTAACTGACTGAATTACCCAGGCGCCCCGGTACTTCATTCCTTTTCATCACAGAATAATATTCTATTGTCTGGATATGCTATGTTTTGTTTATTCATTCATCGATTGATGGACATGTGGATTGTTCCTACTTTTTGGCTATTTTGAATAATGTCGCCGTGAACATTTGTGTATAAATTTTTGTGTAGACCTATGTCTTAAATTCTCTTGTGTAAATATATTGAGGCATGAAACTTGCTGGGTCTCATGGTTAACTGTACGTGTAACTTTTTGGGAACTGCAAAACTGTTTTCCATAGCAGGTGCGACAGTTTATAATCCTACAAGCAATGTATGAGGGCTTCAAATTCTCCATATCCTTGCCAACACTTGTCATTGTCTCTTTTCGGTAATACATCCTAGTAGATACGAAGTGGTATCTCCTTGTGGTTCTGATTTGCATTTGCCTGATGACTAATGATGTTGGGCCTTGTTTGGTGTGCTTATTGGCCGTTTGTATATCTTCTTTGGAGAAATGTTTATTCAGGTCCTTTGTATATTTTTAAATTGGGTTATTTGTCTTTTTGTTGAGTTTTAGGAGTGTTTTAGGTATTCAGAGTACAAGTCCTTCATTGGATATGTGATTTCATAAATATTTTCTCTCATTTTTTTGGGTTATTTATGGGTCATTTCACTTTCTTGATGGTATCCTTTGAAGCAGGAAAGTTTTAAATTTTGATAAGTCCAGTTTATTTTTTCTTTTGTTGCTAGTGCTTTTGATGTCCTATCTAAGAATGCATTGCCAAATCCAAGGTCATAAAGATTTACACCTATGTTTTCTTCTTAGAGTTTATGGTTTTAGCTCTTACTTTTCAGTCTTGATCCATTTTGAGTTAATTTTTATATGTGATGTGTAGTCGAGCCTAACTTCATTCTTTTGCATCTGGATATCTGCCTAAACCAGCACTAATTCAATTTTAGTAGTACATCGCTGTCATTTATTTAGTTTTTTCCTAAATATCTATACTTCTGACATCATTAAGATAATTACTTATTTGATGTCTACCACAATATAAAGAAAATAGCTTTGAAATATTAATACCATTGTTATTTGATAATATAAGCACTGAGGGAAGTTCAGCATTTTTGAAATTCTTTTGTCCTTAGTCTCTCTTAGTGGGACACCTACCATCAAAATAGTCTGTGCTAAAGTCTGTGGAATTAGTTCTTTCTCTGTGTGGCTGTATTACCAATTTCATAATCATTTAGGGTCGTTGCTTCAGTTCTGCTGTTTCACAGTTTTTAAATTTATTTGTCCTTTCAGGATATCTTTTTGGCAAATACCTACCTAAGTACATATGCATATACATACCTATTAAGATTTTACACACACACACACACACACACACACACACACACACACACAAACAGCCACTACACACACAGACACGTTTCTTATTCTTTATTCTCCCTACTTGTGTAAAAGGTAGACTTATAATCTGGAGATCTTTATGCATCTGTACATAGTTCTCTGTCTTTTTTATAGCTGCAGAGTATTCCATTGGTGGACACCTGTTGCTGGGCGTCTGGCTGGGTATTAAACATTTGTTGTCACACACAGTGCCACAGGGATCACCTTGTATGTTGCCGTAGATTAGATTTCTAGAAGCAGGGTGGCTGGGACCCAGGAAGAGTGCTTCTCCAGTGCTCTTAGATCTTGCCGTATTCCTCCCCATAAAGACCGCACTGTTCTCTCCTCCCACCAGCCATGTGCAAGAGGGCCTTTTCCCCAGAGTGTGTTGTCCGATGGTGGGGTTTTTACCGGTCTGGTAGGTGAAAAATGGCATCTCCACGTAGTTAACAACTTCTCTATATTAAGTGAGGATGATTTCATATGTTTAACATCATATGTATTTATTTTTCTGTGAATCGTTTATGTCTGTTGCCACTTTTTCCCGTTGATTTGTTGATCTTTTCTTTCCTCCCTGTTTCTAGGAACTGTGTAAATATAGCTCTTTGTGATGTGAGTTCAAATACTTTTCCCTGTTTGTCATTTGTCTTTTTTTATAGTGTGTTATGCCATACGGAAGTTTTTAAAATTTTTTATGTAGTCTAATTTATCAATTTTTTCTTACATGGCTTCTGGATTTTGAGTCATAGTTAAAAAGGCCTTCCCTACTTCAAGGTAATAAAAGGATTTCACCCATGTTTTCTTCTGGTGCTTGATGGGTTTATTTTTATATTTCATTATGCGTATATTTAATCCTCTTAGTCCCTCTTGCCAAATTACTTTTCAGATGAGTTTTATACTTCTGTTGATTATGCATAAGAGCTTCTGTTTCTCACCCTTGCCCATGTTTGTATTATAATTTTATACTGAGAATAACGTTGCCAAGTGTTCTTTCTGCCCTGTGCTTGGTCTCCTCATCTACAAAATGGGAATATCTGCTCTTTTGTTTTTTAATTTTTTAAAATTTTTTGACAGAGACAGCGAGAGAGGGAACACAAGCAGGGGGCGAGGGAGAGGGAGAAGCAGACTCCCCACTGAGCAGGGAGTCCGATGCGGGGCTCGATCCCAGGACCCTGGGATCATGACCTGAGCCAAAGGCAGACGCTTAACGACTGACCCACCCAGGCGCCCCATATCTGCTCTTATTTAAAATCAAAGTAAAAAAGTGGTAGAGCTGAGAGCAATAAAGAACAGAAGTGTTATATGAGGAGTTATTTTTATTTCCTAGTGCTTTATACATAGCGTGATAATGATAGGCACTCAGTAAGTACTCAGTTGATTGTAGGCAAAGTGCCCGTATATATTGAAATGTATTTTTTTGGGCAGATTTTCTTTCCCTTAAAACTTTGTTCATTACCGATCATGCTGTTTATTTCCTCAGTTTGTAGAAGACTATGAACCTACCAAAGCTGACAGTTACAGAAAGAAAGTGGTTCTTGATGGAGAAGAAGTCCAGATAGATATTCTGGACACGGCTGGACAAGAGGACTACGCGGCCATTCGGGACAACTACTTCCGCAGCGGGGAAGGCTTCCTCCTCGTGTTCTCAATCACAGAACACGAGTCGTTTACAGCAACTGCCGAGTTCAGGTGTGTGTCAAGTGAAATAGCTTCCAGACTCCCGCAGGCTTTTTGCCTTTCTCACGGGTTCGGCTTGGCAGGACTTTGGGGCCAAGCACCGTAGCAGAGGGTTGAGCTCGTTATTAGGAAGAATTCTGCTAAAGAATTTTCTGCGGCTTTTTGAATCTTGGCACATTATAGTCCACCATTTGTCATAGTCTCTCTGGGTTTCCCTGTTTTTAAAATTTCTGAATATAAATTATCTGAAGAATCTGTTGTCCCTAGAGAGGACGAAGCCATTCCATATTCTCAAGAACCTGTCATTTTGTTTTCATATAAAGCCTAAGGGACAGTGATTGATGAGTTCACTGTTTTTATCTTTTTTTTTTTAAAGATTTTATTTATGTATTGGGGAGAGAAAGCGAGTGAGACAGAGCGAGTGAGAGCACGAGCAGGGGGAGGGGCAGAGGGAAAGGGAGAGAGAGAATCTCAAACAGACTCCCTGCTGAGCATGGAGCCTGATGGGGGGCTCAATTCCAGGGCTGTGAGATCATGACCTGAGCTGAAATCAAGAGTCAGATGCTTAACCAACTGAGCCACCCAGGCACCCCAACTATTTTTATCTTTTTTATAATTTTGCTGGAAAAGTAATAATTTTGATCTATTTTGAGGTTCATGAAACCTTGTCAGGAGAGTGAAAGACGTGGGTCCGAGTGACCATTTGCTGCTACCGTAAGGACCGTTAGCCTAGGTGAGTGGGAAGAGCCCAGCTTTAGAATCCGACAGATCTGCGTTTGAATCCTTGCCCTGCCCCTTAGCTGTTTTGTGACCCTGGGCAAGTTTACTCCGCACTGGAGATTGTTTCTCTGTCTGAAAATGCACTTGTCAGTTGATGAAACGAAGTGATGCTTCAGGCTGTAAATTTTTCAGGGCAGACACCATGGCCACCTGCACCGTGTGATGTCCCCAGGCCTTCTCACAGGGTGTGCGCGTGGTACTTACATAGTGAGTAGAATATTAACTGCTGTAATTCATGTGAAACGCAGTAGTTAAAGATACCTTAAGTTCATCTTGTTATAAAGAAATAGCAAGTGAGTGAGAGTGAATTCCTTAGAGGAATTCAAGGAGGAAGGACATCTTTCTCTTTACCCCTTACGCTTTTCCTTTCTCTTACACAATTGTATTTTTTTCATCTACTCTCCTTATAAACGTATCTGCCCAGATGACTTTTGATTTTAAGAACCAGATACAGAGTCTAACAGGGAACTAAAAAGGGGGGGGGGAAACCAGTGTTGTTTTTTCATTCTTTAGCAAGTTCTGGTCAGAAATCGAGGGATCAACCAAAAATAAAAATGAGGAAACTAAATATCCCTCCAAGATTTGGGAGGAGGTGTCAGTGAGCCAGGGAGGCCTCAAGAGGTGATCCCAGCTAAGCCAGCAGAGTGAGCGGAAGGAAAACAAGGTAGCCGTCCATTGCTGTGCTGCCTAGCGCCAGGCCTTCAAAGGTGGAGCATCTGAATTCTCTGGTACTTTAGTGTGTGCATGTTATGGTGATCAGTTAAATGACCGGGACTCTCATGAGCGGTCCTGTTAATTTTCAGACTTTCCCAACAGACCTAGAGTTTTCTCTATGTGGGAATAGCCCCGGTAGTCATAATTGTGTTTGCAGCTACATAATCCTGTTTTTATCTGGCCTTGAGGATAAAACAGGACAGATATACACACTTCCTCATTTTCCTGCATGTCCTGTGCCTTTTTATTTCCCATCACCCCATGACTCACCAAGAAAGGAAGTGGTGGGCCGTGGAGGAGTCCTGTCCAGAGAACAGACGTCCTGTCTCCCCGTGCCACCACACACATGCAGACAGCATTCGTGTTCCCAGCGATTTGGAGCAGTCTCCCCTCATCTTGGGAGATGGGTTTCGGTCATTATGTGAGAACAGGGATCCTTAGAAGAAAAAGGACAGAGGACTACCTAAAAGAAAAAGGAAGGGCAAGTTAGTTTGACTGACTTGAACTCTGGACATTCAGATAAAAGTCACAGCGCTGTCCAGGTTTCTCACAGCACTGGAGACAGAAGAATGGAGGTAGAATATCTCTGAGCCTTTGTGGTTAAACTCACGTTATGCCTCTTAGCAGTTTTCAAACATGGCATCTCTGGATTTATGGGAAGGTCACAACATAAAACATTAATATGCTCTATCTTCCTTGAAACTTTCCCTGGACAGTATTCAGTAAGCTAGAAAAGTAGGTTTGTAATAAGAGACCAGACTTGCTACTCCCATTTTTGATTTAATATATTTATTAATGAGGTAATTTTACAAACCTCTGCATGACTAATGAGAGAGCTATCAGTTTTTCTCGTTCACAGTTGTGTTGATATTTAACTTCTAAATGTAGTATGTTCTTTGACTTCTGTTGAAATGTAGCCTACGGCAAAGCTACTTAAAGGCAATTTTTAACTATCTACTTTTCTTCTTTTTCATTTTTCTTAAAACATTTGCTATCTGATACTTAAACTGATTCTAATGGAAAAATTTTAAAATATTTTTATTATTATGAAATGTTACCCTATATCATATAAAAATCAATGCAGATCTCCACAAAATGCACTTTTGAAGGGGTCTCTTTGGAATATTTTAGAATGTGGAAGTAGAAGTATCTTTACTGGACCAAAATAATGAAAGTGGAATATTTAATTTTTGTAGTAGGTTGTTTGGATTAATAATTTTAGATAGCTGATAGTTTTAATAGAGGTAAAATTTAATGTGGATTATTTCCTTTTTTTTTTTTTTTACTTTGTAGTAGAAAAATAATATGCATTAAAATATGATTACTCCTTAACATAACTGACCCCGTCCTGTTGGCTGTAATATTCAGTGTATCTAAATGCAGACTGGGGGCGCCTGGGTGGCACAGCGGTTAAGCGTCTGCCTTCGGCTCAGGGCGTGATCCCGGCGTTATGGGATCGAGCCCCACATCAGGCTCCTCTGCTATGAGCCTGCTTCTTCCTCTCCCACTCCCCCTGCCTGTGTTCCCTCTCTCGCTGGCTGTCTCTCTCTCTGTCAAATAAATAAATAAAAATCTTTAAAAAATAAAATAAATGCAGACTGGGGGAGCAGGCGCATACGCCAGATACAGATGTAAGTGAAACAAGTGTCGCAGAACCATACTTTATGTAATACTAGAGATTCCTTCTGATGTTTCTGTTCTATAATATTCTGTTTCATTGAGAAAAAATTACTGGTTGTGACCATGAAACTGATTTCATGATCTAATAGAGCACCGCCTTCCTTATGAAAAACACTGATTTCATAGCTGTTATTCTCACAGAGAAATCATACCATTGTTTTCAAGGGAATTATTAAGCATTTTATGTATGAAGATACTTCTGTTAACTTGTTTTTATCCTGGAGCGTCCCAAGTCATTCTTTTTGTTAAAAATTTTTGGTGCCTAAGCATAAGTTGGGGACCCTGTTGAAACGCAGAATCCTGGGCTCCTGTTTAGACATCACATCTGTGGGACTCCTGTGGGCCCAGAAATCTATGTTTGTGATGAGCACCCCACATCCTTCTGATACAGGCAAACTGAGAACCGGGCTTTAAGAACACTTGTTTCCTTTATGACAGGATCTAGGGAGTGCGTCCTTGGAACATTCCCTAAGTGTAACACGTTTTTCTGCGCCAGGACAGCCTTTCATTTTAGAAGTATCAGTGGAATTGAGTTCTTACCCTAGCTTTCTTAGCTGTGTTGTTTGGTTTTGTTTGTTTTGATGCTGTGCCTTAGGGAACAGATCCTCCGTGTTAAGGCTGAAGAAGATAAAATTCCATTGCTTGTCGTGGGAAACAAGTCCGACCTCGAGGAGCGAAGGCAGGTGCCCATCGAAGAGGCTAGGAGTAAAGCAGAGGAGTGGGGCGTGCAGTATGTGGAGACATCGGCTAAAACGCGGGCCAATGTGGACAAGGTAGGTGTGCACTCTGCATGTTTCTTAGAAACAGCAGAACGTAGATGTCTCGTCTGCTTGGTTTTGAGGGAACCGTTTATGGAAAGTAGGGGAGGACTGATTTTTCTAGATGTCTCAGCCAGTATGGTGAGAAGCCCTGGGAGGGTTTGACCCTGGAGTTAATACAACCCAGAGGCCTCTCACTTTGTCATGAGCCTTTGTTGGGTACGCCTAATGTTGGCACGGCCCTTGGAAGTAGGGCAAGGTGAGGCCCTGGCTTTGTGCAGACCACGTGGGTAGGGCAGGTGTTGGTAGTTTGCCTGTGCTCTCATGTCCAATGAGCAGGTTCTTCAGCGGCTTCTCAGGAGGTTCCCCAAAGACACACAGCATAAATGAATGTTGCTGTCACGGATTGGTTAGATTTGTTCTTCTCTTCTCTCTCTTACCCATCCCCAGCGTACTTTTTAATTCAGATCTCCGAAGCCAGCGAAGGGGTGGCCTTGATAATGATGAATGTTGACAGTTTTTGAAAATCCACCTACCAGTGATCACTGTTGTTGGGTTTTGGGGCTTGTTTTTTGTTTGGTTCGGTTTCTTGTTTTTAAGAGTTAAGGTTCAGAGTGGCTGCCACCCAGTTCAAGCAGACAACCTGAGAGATGAGGCTTTTCCTTCTACCGTCACCTTGTTCGTTAGCTCTTGCTTCATGATCCATGCTCTTGCAGCATGTAAATGCATTTCATTTGGGCCCAGCAGTGGTTATACCTGCTGTGTATTATGCGACAGCAGCATCTGAGTCCCCCAAAGCTTCTTATGTTGCTCTTTCTTAGGGAGAAATAATTCTCCTTTCCCTCTTACCTGAAGAGGGACAGATGTGTAATCAAGCTTACTTTAACTTGAAGTGATGCTAGAAAAACACTGGTATTTAGAACGTTGGTATTAGAAGGGACTCACTTTATTTTTTAAAAAAATTATTCAAGTATTATTGACATACAATGTTATATTCATTCAGGTGAACCACGAGTTGCTTTAACAATTCTGTGTATTACTCAGGGCTCACTACGATAAGTGTAGTCACCATCTGTCACCATACAGTGCTATTATGGTATTACTGACTATATTCCCTACGCTGTACTTTCCATCACTGTGACTTATTTATTTCCTAACTGACAGTTTGTACCTCTTAATCCCCATCACCTAATTCACCCATCTTCCCATCCTCCTCCCCTTTGGCAACCACCAGTTTGTTCTCTGTATCTAAGAGTCTGTTTTTGTTTGTTTCTTTTGGTTTTTAGATTCCACATATAAGTGAAATCATATGGTATTTGTCTTTCTTTGTCTGTCTTATTTCACTTAGCAGAGTACCCTCTAGGTCCGTCCGTGTCGTTACAAATGGCAAGATCCCATTCTTTTTTCATGGCTGAGTAACGTTGTATGTGTATACGTATCTTCCTTATCCATTCATCTGTTGATGGACACCTGTGTTGCTTCCATAATTTGGCTGTTGTAAATCATGCTGCTATAAACATTGGGTGCATATATCTTTTTGAATTAGTGTTTTCATTTTCTTCCAATAAATAACCCAGTAGTGCAATTACTGGATCATGCGGTAGTTCTAGTTTTAATTTTTTGAGGGACCTCCATACTGTTTTCCACAGCAGCTGCACCATTTTACATTTCCACTCACAGTGCACGCATGTTCC
The DNA here is from genome assembly GCF_002007445.2 of Ailuropoda melanoleuca. Lineage (NCBI taxonomy): Eukaryota > Metazoa > Chordata > Mammalia > Carnivora > Ursidae > Ailuropoda > Ailuropoda melanoleuca. The sequence continues at coordinate 99,432,975 of NC_048219.1, read as the reverse complement.
CTTTTCTCCACATCCTCGCCAACACTTATTTTCTTGTCTTTTTGTTACCAGCCTGACATGTGTGAGAGGTGATCTCTCATTGTGGTTTTCATCTGCATTGTCTTGAGGCTGAGTGACATGTCTTTTCATGTGCCTATTGACTGTCTCTACATCTTCTTTGGAAAAATGTTTATTTGGGTCCTTTGTGGATTTTTTAATGAAATTATTTGGTTTTTAGGTGTTGAGTTGTATAAGTTCTTTATATACTTTGGATATTAACCCCTTATTGAATATATGGTTTACAGATATCTTCTCCCATTCAGTGGTTGTCTTTTTCTTTTGTTGATGGTTTCCTTCCCTGTGTGAAAGCTTTTTCTTTTGGTCTAGTCCCAACAGTTTTTTTTGCTTTTGTTTCCCTTGCCTGAGGAGACAGATCCATAAATATGTTGCTAAGGCTGATGTCCAAGAAATTACTGCCTATGTGTTCTTTTTTTCCTCAAGTTTTTATCTAAATTCTAGTATAGTTAACATACAGTGTAATATTAGTTTCAGGTGTACAATAGAGAGACTCAGCACTTCCATACATCACCCGGTGCTCGTGCCTATGTTCTTTCTTTTATGAATTTTATGGTTTCAGGTCTCATATTTAGGTCTTTAGTCTATTTCAAGTTTATTTTTGTGTATGGTATAAGAAAGTGGTCCAGTTTCATTCTTTTGCATGTGGCTGTCCAATTTTCCCAACACCATTTATTGAAAAGACTGTTTTTTCCCCATTAGATATTCTTGCCTCCTTTGTCTTAGATTAATTGACCATATAAGCATCTGTTTATTTTTGTACCCTCTATCCTGTTCCATTGATTTATGTGTCTGTTTTTGAGACAGGACCATATTTGGATTACTAAAGCTTTGGAAGTATATCTTGAAATCTTCTTTCTCAAGATTGATTTGGCTATTCAGAGTCTTTTGTGGTTCCATAAAAATTTTATGATTATTTGTTCTAGTTCTGTGGAAAATACTATTGGTATTTTGATAGGGATTATGCTTAGTCTGTAGTTTGCTTTCGGAAGTATGGACATTTTCATAATATTAATTCTTCTAGTCCGTGAGCATGAAATATTTCTCTGTATCATCTTCAATTTCTTTTATCAATGTCTTATAGTTTTCAGAGTATAGGTCTTTAACCTTGATAAAATTTATTCTCAGGTATTTTATTCTCTTGGTGTAAATTGTAAATGGGATTGTTTTCTTAATTCTTTCTGCTACTTCAATTTTGATGTATAGAAACACAACAGACTTCTGTGTATTAATTTTGTGTCTTGTAACTTTACTGAATTTATTTATCCATTCTAATAGTTTTGTGTGTGTGTGGTATCTTTAGGGTTTTCTATATATAGTATCATGTCATCTGCAAATAGTGACAGTTTTACTTCTTCTTTTTAAATTTGTATGCCTTTTATTTCTTTTTCTTGTCTGATTGCTGTGGCTAGGATTTCCAGTACTATTTTGGATAGAAGTTGTGAGAGTGGACATTCTTGTTCCTCATCATAAAGGAAAAGCTCTCAGTTTTTCACCATTGAGTATGATGTTAGCTGTGGGTTTTTCAGATATGGCTTTATTATGTTGAGGTACGTTCCCTCTAAATCCACTTTGTTGAGAGTTTTTATCCTGAACAGATGTTGTATTTTGTCACATGCTTTTTCTGGGTCTTTTGAGATGATCATGTGGTTTTTATCCTTTCCCTTTTTAATGTGATGTATCACAGTGATTGATTTGAAAATATTGAACCACTCTTACATCTCTGGAATAAACCCCACTTGATCGTGGTGAATGATTCTTTTAAGGTGTTGTTGAATTCCGTTTGCTGATATTTTGCTGAAGATTTTTACATCTATGTTTATGCAGTTTTCTTTTTAAGATTTATTTATTTATTTGAGAGAGAGCATGGGGGGAGGGACAGAGGGAGAGAGAGAGAATCTTAAGCAGACTCTCCACTGAGTGCAGAGCCAGATGGGCCCCAATTCCAGCTCTGTGTCACGATCCTGAGTTCATGGCTTGAGCCTAAAACGAGAGTCAGACGCTTACCTGACTGAGCCATCCAGGGGCTCCTGTAGTTTTCCATTTCTGTGGTGTCTTTGTCTTGTTTTGGTATTAGGGTGATGTTGGCCTCATAGAATGAATTTGGAAGTTTTCCTTTTCTTTTTTTGGGAATAGTTTGAGAAGAATAAGTATTAACTCTTCTTTAATGTTTGATGCAATTCACCTGGGAAGCCATCTGGTCCTTGACTTTCGTTTGTTGGGAGTGTTTTGATTACCAATTCAGTTTTGCCACTAGTAATCAGTCTGTTCAAAGTTTCTTTTTCTTCTTGATTCTGTTTTGGAATATTGTATGCTTCTAGGAATTTACGCATTTCTTCCAGGTTGTCCAATTTGTTGGCATATTGTTTTCTAATACTCTCTTATAATTCTTTGCATTTCTGTGGTGTCAGTCGTTATTTCTCCTCAGGAAGGGTTCACTTTAGAAGCACTTGGGCAGCATCTGCAATCTAAATCTCTCTGCGATGTGAAGTACGTTCACTTGTTAGCTGTATTTTCTTCCTATTATTTCTCAGTTCTTATGTCGATTCCTGTGCTGTTCCAAATCTCTTTCTTTCTATCACATTGTTTTCTAGATGTAGGAACACCCAGGAAATCCAGACATGTATTTTATTTAAAAAAAATCAGGCCGGCTTTCTCGGCACAGAAGCGTGCATATGTCAGGCCTTGGACGGTTGGGGCTGTCGCAGGGCACCTTGCATCTCCGCTTCCTCCACTGGAGCAGCTTGACCTGCCAAACAGGACCCAGCAGAAACTTATGACTGGCAGCATTGTGTTCACTTGTAAACAATTTACACGAAAGGACGGGAGGTTGTTGATAAGATCAGCCCATGAACAACTTCGTCATCACTTTAAATTGGACACATTCCATTCCCCTCCTGCCTTTGCTGTTAGAACAGAAAGAAGAAGCTATCACTTCTGAAGCTGTTCCCTGCTGCTCTTGTGGGTGGGGTGCTTCGTTCACTTTGGGGGGAAGAGGCCCTTTTCTGTGCCTGGAGCTGGTGGTAAATGCACAGGGAGTCCCCCAGTAAGAAAGCTCGGGCTTACTTTTCACCAAGAAGAGGATAAGTCTATGAAAATAAAAGGAGCTTCTAGTTTTGTGCGAACATCCAGAGATTAAAGCCTACACTCAGTCTCTACGCTTTTAGTCTCCGTCACTCCCTCTGAGAAATCTGAACTGCGTCTTCGTCTTTGTGGGAGGCGTATTTTGTCTGCTTGGGTAGGTAGCACCGGCACTTTGGCAGATTGCTGGTATCAGAGGGCAAAACCCAAACTATTGTGACGAACGATAATGTGTATCTGCATAACACACTAGCATTCAAAGGACACGCCTTATATCAGTTCTTGATAAAGTTCCTTTCAGCAAACATCACCAGGAACGAACAGTGGCTGTTCCTCAGAATGAGGGCAGGGGCCCGCGTGCGGGGGTCGGTGTGGGACAGCACTTCTCTCCTCCCCAGTGCCCCCAGTTTCCTGGGGCAGGAGCCTGACTCTGTTTATGCTCTGTCCCCCTTCTCCCCACCCCACCCCACCATGTTCCAAGTCCGCTAGTTTTGCTGGGGAAGCTGTCAGGCACAATGAGGTCCCTGCCTTTATAAGGTCATGATAAGGATTACATGGTCGTGTCTAAGAAAGTACCCAGTAGCAGGCACTCCTGTTCTCAGCCTTGCCTGGTGGCTGGAAATGCTAGAAAGTCTGGTGCAAGTTTTGGCACGGGGTTGATAAAAATGAGGCTGCTTTACGCTTTAAAATGTAACTACGCAGCCTGCTTAGTGCAATTGCTTCGTGAAATCATTGAATGCTTTTTCCTCCCTCTTCTTTTCACTCCTCCCTCCCCACCCCAGGTGTTCTTTGACCTAATGAGAGAAATCAGAGCCAAAAAGATGTCTGAGAATAAAGACAAGAACGGCAAGAAAAGCAGCAAGAACAAGAAAAGTTTTAAAGAAAGGTGTTGCTTACTGTGAAAGCCAAGATGGCGGATGAAGTCAGTCGTCGCTAAGGACACAGGGCGGGCTCCTTAAGAGAAGAGTGTAGTCGACTTCTTGGTGTGTTCCCTGCTCTCCCCACCCTCATTCACGCATACTTCTTTAAATGGGGAAAATGTTTGTGAATCAGTGGCCGGCAGAAGAAATAAGCCCTTGTCCGTGCATTGGAACAGCTACCTTATCAGGAGGTTTTGGAATTTCCTCCTTCCTCCCCTTTTCCCTCCCAAAAGCTGAATCACATATGTAGTGTATAGGCAAGAGATGAGTGTTAATTAAAAGGAAATGTACTGTCACAGCATCTTATCGCCCTCCCTAGTTTTATAACATCACCATCTTTCGTTTTGAAATAAAAATGTCTTATTAGGTTTTGGGGAGGGGGTAGGATAAGACTCTCCCTAACTCTTATCAGCTTAACAGAAGTACTTAAAAAATCCATCAAGCTCTAATAAAAATTCAGAGATTTTTGGGGATAAGTTTCTTGGCAATACCCTGTGGATCTGAAGCACAGCGAAAAAATAAAAATAAATATGAATCAGGCCGAATAGGTCAATAACAAGCTCCTAAACCCTTCATGCGTTCACGCGTGTGAGAAATGAAAGTTGAATTCTTCACATTTGAATATTAACCAGCTGCAGCCTGTGTTGGCTATTTCTCTCCTGTCGCATCCTGATTCTTGCGTCGAAGCTTCTGTTTAGCAGATTAAGTGAAGTCTCAAGAGTAGTATACTTTATAAGTGACACACCTTTCTAATCAGTTTAAGAATATATCTTTGGATACGTCCTCTCCTCATTGCCAGACATGGTTAGGTCCTTGCTCCTCTGCTGGTATCTGTCCTTCTGGTCAACCTCTCTGCATGCAGAGGTTAAGAGAGCCCCTTCTTTTATTTCTTTTCAGTATAATGAGTTCTCCTGAAGAGCGATGAGTTGAAATTGTATTCTCAAGTCATGAAGCCAGAGCCTGTGCCAGACGTTCTGCTACCTCTCCTAGAACTGCTCTGTAATTCTAAATTTAAAATTAGGAGGAGTGGGAAAGGATAAGATAAGCCATTACCCTTTTACCTCTAAGAATTGGCTGCTACTTCTAGTATAATTTTCTTCTGAGACAGCCATAGAGTCGGTTAGAAAAAGGCTTTTATTGATGAGATATTGTTAAGCTTTTTTGTATCAATATTCTCAATTTAACACCCAGAAAAGTTTTCCTCAGGAAAGGAATACTGTGATTTAAACCCAGTATTCAGCACATTTTCCCCCATTTTTCGAAAGTGACATTTCACATCCAGGTGCCAAAAGTGAATTGGGGTGGGGAGAGTGGGAACCTTTCAAATTTATAGTTACTACAGAAATTGTGGAAATTATGATCTGACTGGAAAGCAATCTTGTATCGCCTCCCAAAGAATCATGGTCTTTTTTAATAATAAAAAAAAGCAGACAAATACACTATTTCAAGGTTTCAGCTTTTTTATTTTCTCCTCTTGTACATGTAAAATGCAAGGATTAGAGAAACTGACAGTAACTTATTATTGATCTTGTTAGATGTTCTGTGATATCAGAGAAACTTTATTTCAATTAATCCTTTGAACTGGGCTGTGGGAAATATAATTGAAGCATAAACAGTAATTTTGATTTCATCTTTTCTTTGGGAGAGAGGACTACTGTTCCTTCATAAAGTTTAAAAGCCTGAAGTGAATCACACTCTCGAAGTTTCTGAAACAACCTTTTCTTTTCATTATAGTTTGCTACCTGTTTGATATCAGTTGCGGTCGATAGTAGGTCGATCTGGAAGATGTACGAATATATTAAAGATGGTACGAATGATGTCATGCTATGGAAATTCCTCCGGGTATGTGCTATTAGTGTGTCTCTAAAATTATAGTTAACCGGATAGCAGTCGGAAATGCGTCTCCTAACAAAAGAACTTATACAGATGAGGTCCTTTTACAGAGAAAAAGAAGGACACCATGTTCTTTATAAATTTGAAACACGGTTACTTGCTAAAAGATGATCTATTGTGTCCAAGAGCCTATCATTATTTCCCTAAAGTATTCATTCTAGAAATATTTAAGCACCTATTTGGTGTCAGGCTTGGTTCTAGGTGCTGGGACGTGGTATTGAACAAGGTAGGCAAGAGCTTTGTTCTCCCGGAGCTTATGCTCCAGTGACGTGGGAGACAAGTAAATGAAAATAATCAGGGGAAGTGTTTGGATGAAAATAAAACTGGGTAATACGATAGGAAGTGTTTCTGGGCAGGATTTCGACTGCGTGGTCAACAAGCTTCTCCGGGCAATGACATTTAAATGGAGAGCGCGTGCCCTGAAGGAGCAGCTGTATGCCCAGCTGCTTGGGTGGGTGCAGGGAACTTCCCAGGCTAGGGAACAGCTGGTCCAAAGGCCCGACGGTGTTGAGGAAAAGACCCCAAAGATCATATGGCTGGAGTAGAATGAGGGAGGGGCCGAGCAGTAGAAGACGTAGCCGTTTATGGTTTCATAACATGACGTAGGGGAAAAATACCTAGACATATAATTTGCTACAAGTATCCTGTTTCATCAAATCCAAGACACCATTAATTCTAAGATGTCACCATCGTTTATTATACCACTAAGAAAAAAACCTGCCAATTAAGTGAACCCATCCTGACTCCAGTGACATAAAAGTGTGGGAAAAATTATACATGTTTTAGATGAGGTGAATTACAATATATAAACTTAAATACAGAATTCACCTCTGTTGGTTTAGAAGCTTACAATACAATAGAAGCTTAACAGTGGTAAGTATGAACAGTGGGGAAAATATACATAGATACCATTAATGTTATCGTAGTAAACTTGATTTGGATATTTTTATTTTAAAATTCATGAAAATTAATCAAAATTGTAACCACATGTGCTTTAACATTCTAACGAATTCTAGAGAAGTGTTTGTAATGGAAGCTCTTGAGTCCCCCTCTTCCTGTGCCAGCCCTGTTCCCCAAAAGTCAGATTCAACCATTTCTATTCCCAGGTCATTCAGTAGGTACTCCTGAGTTTCTCAATAGTGTTCTTAACGCTGTGATTTCTTGATTTTCACCTCACCCATTCCCCGTGACGACTTGCTGTGCTAGGTAAGGGTGTAGCCCCCTTGTGTCCCTTTCCCCTACCCCATTTTTGACAGTAATAGGATTCTTTTAGCTTCTCTCTTGGTGACAGTTACACCTTTTAGAACTATATTAAAACGTTTGTTCTTCACGCAACTTCTTGACAGCGTCTCTTGGCTCCGCACTCTGGAATGTGAGGATATTAATGCTCCCACCCCTTATCTCTTGACCCCCCCCACCTCTTCCTTCTCTGTGACACCTTTCGCTTTTATATTATCAAGGTCAATGACATGAACATTCCATTCTGTGACCATAACTCAAGCTTTCGCTTTATCCGTAGATTAATTTTAAAAGTTGAATACCAGTCAACAGCAGTTAGATTTTGGTGACTTATGTAAACACGACTTATTGCTGGGCCAAGCACCCTCTGGTGATTGCCTCTCCTTCAGGCTCCACGGTCTGGCCGCCACACACAGGAGAGCGGCCTCGTGTCCAGTCATGTGGTCGCCCCCATCCGTTGCCTGGGTCGCTCCACATTTTCGCTTGCTTCGCCTTTGGACGGTTTCCTCTGCGGTGTTGTCCTCCCCACCCCGCCTGCCCGCCCCTCCATTTTTCCTGAAGTTTGATTGCTTTTTCCTGGTGGAGAGGATAATGATATCTTCTCTCTCCCCAATGCCATTTTCTTTTGTCGCTTGGGAGATGCTTCCATTCTTCTTTGGAAGGCCTTCCATCTTTGGAAGGTCCATCCAGCGCATCGCCCGATCTCATGTGGACTCATGACTTTCTAGGCCTTCTACATAACTGCCACACGGAGGTTGATTTTCATGGACACCTGGGTCAGTTCCAGGTTCCCGAGTCTCCCGTCGCTTCCTTTACTGATTTTTAACCTCATTTTGCAGGAGTACGTTTTCAGAAAGGGTGCATTAGCGGTAAGCTTTCCAAGTCTCTCACCGCTCATGAAAGTGTGTTACCTTTGCCCTTTATTTAATTGCTAGTTTGACTTGGCATGGAATTCTAAGTTCAAAATAATTTGCCCTTGAAACTGGGAGACTTTGCTCCATTGTCTTCGAGCACCTGTGGTTGCTGTTAAAACCGGTCTTATTCTGCTCGTCATCCCTTGTAATGGGTGCTCTGCTCCCCCCTCCTCCTCTGGAATCGTAGAGGGGCCTCTCTTGATCTGCAGTGTCCAAATGGTGCCATGACGGATCTGAACGTGGGTCTTTCGTGTTCACCCTGGCCGGCACTCCGTAGCATCTTCCAGCGAATGCTCACCTCTCTTCGGCTCCAGACTTGCATTTCTGAAATGTCTTCAAATAATATTTCTCTTCTCTGTTCTGTGCTTTCTTTCCAGAACTCCCGCTCTCTGCTTTTGGACCACCTAGACGCCTATCTGCACCATCTCTCCCTGGATGTTCCAGGTTTATTTTCTCCCAGAGCCGCCCTCCTCCCTGCCTGTCTTCCTCCCTCCCTCTCCCTCTCCTTTCACCACCCGTGATTTGCCAAACCCTGTTGGAGGCTCTCAACATTCAACAGTGACCAAACACGAAATCCTTTGCCCTCCTGAAGCTTACACTAGTGCAAACAGCTTTGCTTTTCTAACTCATTATGTATGTGCGTGTGTGTGTGTGAACACAGGCTTTCTTTGTCTCTAATTGTTCCTTTTTCATAGCAACAGTTCTTGGCCTCACGGAGGTAACAGCATGACTTTTTTTTTTTTTAAAGGTTTTCTTCCTTCCTCCCTCCCTCTCTCTCTTTCTTTCTTTTTCTCTCTCTCTCCCCTTCCTTCCTTCCTCTCTTCCTCTCTCTTTCTTTCTTTCTTTCTCACTCTCTTTCCCCTTCCTTCCTTCCTTCCTTCCTTCCTTCCTTCCTTCCTTCCTTCCTTCCTTCCTTCCTTCCTTCTGAGGAGGGGGAGAGAGAGAGAGGGGGAGAGGGAGTCTTAAGCAGGCTCCACACTGGGCAGGGCCTGATCTCACAACCCCGAGATCACAACCTGATCTAAACCCAGAGACAGATTCTCAGCCGACTGAGCCACCCAGGCACCATTATAACATGACTTTCTGAGGATGTTAGATCTTTGGAAAGTTCTATTTCCAGAGTTACCTTCATTTAACTTTTATCCAGTTTTTCTCTCTATTCTGTTCTTTATTTTCTTGAAGCTGAAGTTTTCCTCCAGCATCCGGTGACCTGGTGGTCCAGCCCTGACCAGGGACTACAGAGACGGGCCAGGTGCTCCGGATACCTGAGTGAGAGGCTTGTGAAGCAGCAGGCTTGACTTTGGGGTGAATGTGGAAAACCACTTTGGGGTGAATGTGGAAAACCAGTCCTGCAGACCCCTAACATCTACACCAGGGCAGCACACTCTGGCGGGGGAGGGGCCAGCTGCCAGGCTGGCCTCCGTGGTTCTTGCCAGGCACTCTCTTTCTGTAGAGAACAGAGCCCTGGCGAGAGGCGGTGTTGCGGGAGTGGAGCCGGGCGGGCTGTTTGCCAGCACACCTCTGACTGACTGCTGTTCCCGGCCATGCTCCCTACGCCTGCTGCTCGGTTTGCAAATTCGGGGCTCCGGTTGGGCAGTCAACCTCTCCTCTCCACGGCCCCTTCTTTCCTCTTTTTCCGTCTGTCAATGCCCTTCTGGAGTGCAGCTTTCATAACTCGGTCAAACTTCTGCGTTAATTAGTGGCCCTCTCTCCTCCTCTTGGCCGTTGGAGTCTTTCTGGACTAGGACTTGAAGGCAGGTGTCAGGACACAGGAGGGACTGGCATTTGAGCTCACTCTCCCATTTTGACCTGTGTTCATTTTCACAAGTACTTACTATTTCCTTTTTTTGGTAGATCAGTATTGCACAAGGGGTAGCGTGAAACCATTGATCTGAGCTTCTGCGGTGTCTCCTCTTCAGCTCGGGGGCCTGTGGTAATCCCTGTTCTACAGGGGTGCGGACTTCAGCATTTGGGGTCAGACCTGGGTCTGGCCGGTTGTCTTCTGCCATCCACTTTATTTTATTTTTGTCTTGTATTTATTGACTTTTTTGCCATCCTCTTTAAAGTGAGGGAATCGTGGATTTTCCCTAAGCCTGTATCCCTTCATATGTTTTGTCTTTTATCTCTTGGGTGTGAACAGATAAAACTGCTAGAGGAAGTAGTGATGTCTTGTTTGTCCTATCTTTTTAAAAATGTGGTTGGCTTTGTTCTCCTCTGTTAATCTGGTCAAGAAATCGGAGTGAATGTACCTGTGTTATTAGGGGTCCTGCAGATTTGTTGTTATCAGGCTTAGGTGTAACCTGTTTGCCAATTTGTAATCGGGCTGCTGCTGACTCCCTGGCAGTGCTGCTTTTAAAAATGCATATTGCTGGTAACAACTACCCACCAACGTTTTTTAGGAGTTACTACAGAAGTTTCATTTTTTGAGGATTTTGGAAAGAACGTAAACATTTTTTTTAAAGATTTTATTTATCTGAGAGACAGAGCTCGTGCGGGGGGAGTGGCAGAGGGAGAAGCAGGCTCCCCACTGAGCAGGGACCAGGACACAGGGCTGGATCCCAGGACCCCGGGATCCTGACCTGAGCCGAATGAAGGCAGACACTTACTTACCCGACTGAGCCACCCAGGCACCCAAGAATGTAAAAATTTTCAAACTAATTTGGGCCCTTGGGTTTCCGGCGAATCTTCTCTCCGAAGAAAGAAAGAAACTCCCTGTGATACCACTCACCCTCCTGTCTTTGTCTAATTTAAATGCCAGAGCGTGTTCTGGTGTAGTGTAGCTCTATTCATTTCTACTCCCTTGTGTGCCGCCCAGCTACATCTGTTGTACCGGTAGTAGTGTCCGAAGTACCGCCAGAGGGATTCGCACATGCGTTCATTGGGCAGAATGGTGTCTTTGGTGGTTGTCTGGGGACCCCTGCAGCATGGCCAAGCCGAGGGGAAGCCCTCACCCGGGCGGCGAAGCATCTGCGTGGTTAGGCCAGAGCAGGACTGAAGCCTCAGCTGCCGCAAGGGCAGACCTGCTTTTGTACAGCATCCCGTCTCTCCCTCTCCCCCTGGAGCATCTTCTCCGGGCGCATCAAAGGAGGGCCAGGCATCTGAGCGATTTGGGAGCTCCAAAATCCTTAGGAAAGTTGGCTTCTGTCAACTTTATATTTTAAAACAAGCTTAATGGGGCGCCTGGGGGGCTCAGTCGGGTAAGCATCTGCCTTCGGCTCAGGTCATGATCCCAGGGTCCTGGGATCGAGCCCTAGGGGCAGCTCCCTGCTCAGCGGGGAGCCTGCTTCTCCCTCTGCCCCTCCCCCTGCTGGTGCTCACTCGCGTGCTCTCAGATGAATAAATAAAATGTTAAAAAAAAATAACACAAACTCAATTATTTTGAGTAGTTAAACCGAATGCATCTCAAGGTGAGTGAACCACAGCGATCAAAAGGGTAAACTGATTAACTTCTTCACCAAATAATCCCCACGTGTTTTCAGTAGTTACCCCCAGAAAAGCCTCCCTAAAATCTGATTTACCCAGTGAAAACAACTGTATGGTAGGGTTATTTTAAACCTGTGGTTACATATGTAAATGACGACTTGGATTTACATTCCCGAGTCACAGGCTGGCTTTAGCAAGCGAGCAGGCGAAGGCAGGGTGCCACCTCAGCCTCGAAGCTTCCTCAGAAGCTTCCTCACCGGCACAGCGGAGACCCCAGCTGCAGCCAGGTTCTCAGCTCGGGGAGAGGGGTTGCAGCGGTCCCGCCGCGGTGGGTGGCCAGCTGAGCGTGTGCAGTGCTGGGGACGGTGTCCTGGTCATGGACACTCTGTGGTGGCGCTTCCCGAAGGGCTCTGATAACTGGCAGCACCTCCCGAAAGCGATCGGCCACCTCTCGACTCCTGCTGTGCGGTGCCCTTTACTGGGGAGAAATTGCGTTTGGTGTGTGGATAGTTTTGTTTTGTTTTCTGCAGAGAGGCTTAAATTGTGTAGGTGTAGGAAAATATTACCCATTTTTTTCCCTTTTCGTCTTTAATCGTAAAACCTATTATTATTTACCGCATGCCCAGGAGAGAGAGCCTCATGTTCCAGGAACGCGAACCAATGCCAATTGTCATCTCCATTTCTCTTGGGCTGTCTGCGGCAGTCACCAGTGACTTCCTATCAAAAATAGGTATTTCTGATTTCCTGCAAATCAGAGGCCTCTTTCAGTTTTTGCTCATGCTTTCCTGTCTTTGGTTTCTCCTGGTTCTCCCTGCACCTCGGACTGTTCTGGGTCTCATTCCTTTACTGCCTTCCCTCTTGTCCATTGTTTTTCTTTCTTTTTTTTTTTTTAAATTCAGGTTTATTGAAGAATACTATACAACAATCAGTTATCCTTCTAAAGTCCAGCTCTGATCATCTCTTCACTCCGAATGTTCTGAGGCTGCAGGCTAAGGCCTGGACCCAGGGCTCTGGCTGCCTTCAGCCTCCCCCTGTTGTCCCTCATCCTTCCCCCCTCCACGCCTCCCACCTGCCCAGTAGTCCCAGAATATGCCAAGGGATCCACTTCTTGGTGGCTTTCCTGGACGTTCCTTATCAGCCCCTCACGCGGGTACTAGCTGCTTCTCCATGTGCTCTTCGGAAGGCCCAGCAAGCCCCAGGAGCACACAGACCGAGGGCTCTTCAACTCAGTCTCTGGGCCTCCCACCGTTTCTGCCCATTGTATGATCTGAAGTGTTGGCTAAACTGAGTTAAGTAGCACAGATATAGTCATGTCGTCTTGATGAAGCACTTAATTAAAGTTTCTTTGTCAAGCGGTGGCTCTCTTAAGGACCATTACCAAGAGGCAAAGCGAGGTAAGGGCTAGAGCTGTTGCCTAGCACGTCGGGCAAGGATTATGTCCGCAGCCCCAGGCCTGAAGTCCGCCCGCGCCGTCTGAGCTTCCTGCCACGTTGGAAGGAGATATTCGTGACTGCCCCGATGCCCCCCACCGCAGCTTCTGGGTTGAGCGAGCCTTCCCATCCTTTTCTGGCCTGTTCTTCTTAGTAATGTTTGCTGGCCCTTCCTCCTCCCCAGGGGCCTCCAAAGAGTTGAAGTTTTCAATTGTTTAACTCTCCCCGGCTCCTTCCCTCCCATTTCTTTCCCCTGACTGCACCTGCTTAGGGGTAACCCGTCATCGGTGGTCTGGTCTGGTGGTCACTGTGGTCTTCCCACTCGGGTCTCTCCCCGCTTCCATCCACGGTGTGCACCCCGCTTTAGCAGCTGGCCTATATCACCCCCAGACTCTGCCCCTGCCCCACAAAAGTGCGAATGATTTGGCAGCATTCAAGGCAATAATGGGACTGCCTCAACTAAGTGTGCAACCGGAGTTGGCAAGGTGGTGCCCCACGGCTCCGGAAGTAGGCAGCTGGCCTACAGCACCCCCGCCCCCCAGAAGCGCAAACCTCTTGGACGGATCCCGGAGCTGCTCCTGTCAAAGCCCCAGGGGCCTCCTGCCTCCTCGCCCTCTGACACCCTCTCACCCTTCATCCTTGCAGTGTGGCTTAGTGTGGTCACGCTTAGTGTGAGGGACACTGCCTCTGGCCCGGGAGCCAGACAGGCCTCCTCTGGAAGGCTGGCTCTGCCCATGTCAGCTTTGTGACTGGGGCACACCCATAAAACAGAAAGGCTGTTCCCTCTCTCGCTGGCTGTCTCTCTCTCTGTCAAATAAATAAATAAAATCTTTAAAAAAAAAAAAGAAATATACACTGTGATATACCCGCTGTCTGTATACCTTGTTTGGAATGTTAATCAGAGCCCCTTAAGGCATTTTTTATTTTTTATTTTTATTTCTTTTAAAGATTTTATTTATTTACTTGAGAGAGCGTGAGAGGAAGAGACAGAGCACAAGCAGGAGGCAGAGGCAGAGGGAGAGGGGGAAGCAGGCTCCCCATGGAGCAGGGAGCCCGACGAGGGGCTCCATCCCAGGACCCTGGGATCATGACCTGAGCCGAAGGCAGACTCTTAACTGACTGAGCCCCTTAAGGCATTTTTTTAAAGATTTTATTTATTTATTTGACAGCGATAGAGACAGCCAGCGAGAGAGGGAACACAAGCAGGGGGAGTGGGAGAGGAAGAAGCAGGCTCACAGCAGAGGAGCCTGATGTGATCCCACAACGCCGGGATCACGCCCTGAGCCGAAGGCAGACGCTTAACCGCTGTGTCACCCAGGCGCCCCTTAAGGCATTTTTTTAACTTGAAAATTTCATAGACTTTAACACAGAGACGAAATGTGTTCTAGTCACCGCTACCTTAGGTGTGTATTTTACAATAATAAAGAGGTTTATTTAATACTCACTATGCCGTGCTGTGGCTGTTTATTCTGTCGCGATCGTCAGAATCCTCATATGTCATTCAGTGCTCTTTCTAAATGGTAGAGTCTTTAAACGTACACATCTTTCCCCACTGAACACGTTCTCATGTGTCCTAGTGCTTCACAGATTAACAAAGCCAGCGAGGACCACTAGGGGTCATTCTTCTGCCTACATCTGGCGTGCTCCAAGTGCTCCCAGACATACTTATTTGTATCCTGAGGCTTCTAGAGGTCCCCTAGGAGGTACAGCCCAACGGTCCACGTGGACAGGGGCGATTGTGGACTCCCCTCCCTGGAAGGAGGGCGTGAGCCCAACAAGCTTGCGGGTAGGCTAGGGAGAGCCGTTATGTGACAGGTGTTTGTCCAGTAGCTATTTGTGCAAACCCCTGTGCCAGGTGGGTGCCCAGGTGATGGTAGGGCTTCAGCGTAAATGAAATGAGCCTTGCCTTAAATCAGCTTACACACTCCCGGTGCTGTAGTGCTGAGGGCTGCTGCTGCATTTCGTGGGCAGAAGACATCATTTAAACCCACACCCTGAGCTCTGGGCTAAGCACTGGGGATACAGGATGGAATAGAATGCAGCGCTGCCCTCAGGGGGCTTCCAGGTTGTTGGGGGGGGGTGTGGACACTGATAGAGTTAGGTTGTAAGCTGCAGTGTAAGCACAGCCATAGGATTGTGCGTGCTAGCGGGGTGTTCTGCAGAATGGCGGGGACATAAATAACCCATCTGGAAGGGGAAGAAAAGCTGCCTGGAGTTTGGAGCTTCCTTTGTCTCCTCTGCCTGCAGGACCCCGTCCTTGAGGGCAGGACCGCAGAAGCTTCCAGGCCCAGTTGTAAGGATTGTTTGTAGCTGGGGGGTGTCTTGTGGAAAGAAGGTGGGTTTTGAATAGAGCAGCTCCCTGCCTTGGCTTCGAAGCTCTGTGCCCACTGACGTGTTACTAAATCTTTCCGAGCGTTTTCTCATCTCTACAATGGGGATAATAGCACTTTTCTTGTTAGGGTCTTTGGAGAGATTTAGTGAGTGTGTATATGTATAAATCCGTGTGCTGTGCTGAGGTTATCGGAGATGCCGAGTAAGACGGTACACCATGAGCCTCGTCGCCACTCGTGATATTTACAAGGGGTGTGACACGGGGGAAAGTGAGATCGGTGAGTCTCTTGCTGTTGAGTCGTTGAGATGGTTGAAGATGAGAGTTTAAACTGGGGAGCGGCCAAGGAGAAACAGACAAGGGTTTGGAGTTGAGATAATTTTCAGAGGAAAAATCAGAACGACTTGGGGATGGGTTGGGGGTGGGGGGTGGAATCCACGATGACTTCTGGCTTTCCCCTGGCGGGGCTGCTGCAAGGCTGCGGGGGCACCCTCTGAGACACAAACTACAGGGTGATGAACAGGTTTCGGGGAAAGACGGGAGGAAGTCAGAGGGAGGGGTGTACATGGAGGGCCAGCCCTGTGCAGAGCTGGAGTCCTCACTCTGGTCAGCCGGCTGTCATGACTGACCCCCAGTGCTCCCGTCCCTGCCAGCAGGCCCTCTCTGTGACTCAGCCTCTAATACTGGACACCCTCGATGGGTGGGTATATGAGTTGACTATTGCTGCACAAATGGAGTGGCTTGGAAAACACACATTTATTATCTCACAAATCCTGTGGTTCAGGGCATGGGTGCAGCTTAGCTGGGCCTCCACTCACGATGTCACAGGCCACGGTCCGTGTGCCACTTGGGCTGCGTTTTCATCTGGAGGTACAACAGCGGAAGACTCCACTTCTGATCTCCAGCAGGTCATTGGTGGAACTCGTTTCCTCGAAACCTTAGAAGTGAGTTTCATTTCCTTGTTGGCTGTTGGATGGAGGCTGCCCTCGGTTTCTTGGGCCTCCTGTGGTTCCCTGCCATGTGGCCCCCTCCATTGGCCTTCACAACATGATGGCTAGCTTCTTCAAGGCCAGCAAGCCATAAGGTCGCGTCAATCACAATGTCAGGTCATCACAGGAGTGACATCCCATTCCAGTGGCCATATTGTATTGGGGAGAAGAAAGTCACAGCACCTGTCCACACTTGAGGGCAGGTGTGAGCAGTAGGAGGTGGGGATCCTGGGGGACCCCTCAGGCTTCACAACCGCAGTGGGCTAGTCACCCTCCATGCACAGCAGACCTCACAGGCCTGCAGGGTTTCCTTTGGGCCAGTTCTCGACCCACCTGCCGTGGCCAGAAGTGGGCAAGTTGACCCAGCTTAGAGCCTGGTGGCCTCTACATGCTCACTGCCACTGGGCATTTGCTCCAGAGCCTCACTGACATTGCAGACTTAGAGCATCGCGGTTGTAGCCTGAGACTCAGAGAAGGGCAGCAACTTGCTTGAGCTCACACAGCAGCAAAAATCATGACAGTGAAATCTGTAAGCTACTCACAAGGTTCACTTCCTCTGGCTAAGTAGGTACTTTGGATCATTTTGTTTCAAGATTTATTGTTTTTTAAGATTTTTTTTTATTTGAGAGAGAGAGCACGAGCAGAGGGAGGGGCAGAGGGAGAAGCACGACCTGAGCCCAAGGCAGACGCTTAACCGACTGAGCCCCCAGGCACCCGTTTCATGATTAAAATTGACATTCTTTGGATGCTCTTTAAGCTTCCCTATGTTCCGTCTCCTCAGAATTGGAAATAGCACACTGCACTGACTTTTCTATACTGGTTTTAACACTTCTATTAAATCCATTTTCAGTAGCTCACTCTTAAATACCCAGCATTCTGTTTTCTGAAGCTACAAAAAGTTTCAACATATATAGTTAACAATAATTTCATAAGAGTAGTGAACATGCTGGGGCGCCTGGGAGGCTCAGTGGGTTAAGCGTCTGCCTTCGGCTCAGGTCATGATCCCAGGGTCCTGGGATCGGGTCCCACATCAGGCTCCCTGCTCAGCAGGGAGTCTGTTTCTCCTTCTGCCCCTCCCCCTGCTTGTCCTAGTTCTTGCTCTCTCTTTCAAATAAATAAATAAAGTCTTTTTAAAAAAGAACGAGGAGCATGTCGCACATGAGAACTTCGTCTCTCTACTTTAAAGGGAGAAAGTCCTTTATTTTTGGTTCTTCAATTTCCTCATCTGGAAACCGGGGGAGGCAGTCAGCCTGCTTGTAGGGCTCTGAACCCGAGGGCCGCCCATCTCCCGGGCTTGTGGTCAGGATCAAAGGACCGAAGCCCGAGAAGGCGCTGGCCGCCAAAATGCGGCAGCCATCACACCACAAAGAGCTTCATTGTTTTGCTGTAGCTACTCTAAATAGCTACTCTAAATAGTTTCTTCTCCGGTATTCTGGACTTATTTGTTTGTAATGCTTCAGGTTGCATGACTTCTCGGAAGCTTAGTCCATAAAGTGAGATCCAAACAATTTCATAAACCCTAGCACAGAAGTCTAACTAGAGCATTCAAACGTGTTATCGCAAGTTTGGGGTCTTTGCGTTCTCGACTGTACGCTGTGGGTTGAGCACCTGTGTCCCTTTCCTCTCCTCCCGTGTGTCTTTGACTTGTTGCTACTGTTTTGACCCTTTCCTCTCCTCCCGTGTGTCTTTGACTTGTTGCTACTGTTTTGACCAAACTTGACCAGGAATTTTTACTCAAGTGCCAGGAAGGAAGTCGGTACCAACCTGACTTCCAGTTAATACCGGCCTGAATGCACCATTCATTTGGGATGGTGGACCTCGAGAAATCGTGCACGAAATACTAGTTCTCACAAGGGCTGATTGGCTTATTAGCAAAGAAGGGTTCTGTGACCAAATATGTTCACAAAGCACCGCCCATTAGCTTCCACCTGCTGGAGGTTCCAAGTCCTTCTGAGTACACTTCATTTGTAATCCATCCAGCACTTTCCAGATTTATTTAGGCAGGAGGCACTGTTGGGGTTTTTTTTTTTTTTAATTAAAAAAGCTAAAACAAAACACTTTCCTTACTGTCCAAGAGATCAGATCCGTAGTTTTGCAAATGCTACCTATGTGCCCCGAAATGCTTTCTCTTGCACGCTTACCTTAGCTCCGGAAGACCCTGGAGTGAAATACTCCTGCCCAGATCCAGCGATCTGATTCCTTTAAAATTCTACTGCTTTAAAAAAATAAACATGCCGCTTTTAATAAACTTCTTGGTCGTCACACTTTCATGGTGAGTGTGGAACTTAAACCCAGCTTTCCTGGTTTGTGATCGCTTTGCCATACACGGAGGCAGGAATTCCCAAGCCAAATTCCCAAATTCCCAGCTAGCCTTTCCTGCTGACCTCCGCAGACAGAAGTCCCAGAGCCATTCTGCCTGGCCCCACTGCTACCTCGCCGCCTCCTGGCCCGTGTGTGCACCCTGCCCCGGTCCTGAGCCGCAGGGTTTTCTCAGCACTGCTTACCTAGTGGTCTTGACCGCCACACATGTATGGCCTTCGCCAAGATTCATTGTTTAAAGGTTACCTAAGGAACGAGTTTGATGGGGACGCTTGGGTGGCTCAGTCGGTTCAGCCTCGGCCTTCGGCTCAGGTCATGATCTCAGGGTCCTGGGATCGAGTCCCACATCGGGCTCCCTGCTCAGCGGGGAGTCTGCTTCTCCCTCTCCTGCTCCCCCTGCTTGTGCTCTCTCTCTGTCAAATAAATAAATAAAATTTTTTAAAAAAAGAAATGAGTTTAATCAAAGAGAAGTTATGTTAAAGAGCATCGGATAACCTAACTTTGCAAGACGACTTGTCCTGCACCAGCCACTGCCTTATGCCCCCCTTCTTCAGCTTATCTGTCTGTTTTCTGATAATAAGTAACAAAATAATAGTATATGTTGGAGGCATGTTTTATCTTTTCAGGGTGCTTTCACATTCGTTGGGTTGTTGGGTCCTCCCAGCAGCCCTGTTCGCGGCCCAGGCCGTCCTCACCGAGTTTCTTGGTGCTTGGGATCATGGCCACAGTGATCCGCGGGAGCCAGACAGCGCAGTCAGTGGCAGAGCCGGGGCTGGGATGGCCTGAGACTCCCAAAGCTCGGGGACCAGCCGGCAGGTGCGGGTCTGAAGGGGCTCCTCTACATCCCGTCCTGGGTTCCTCAAATACAGTGAGGGATGGATTCCTTTCCGACCACATCTGGGGGGCTTCTTCCGGAATAAAACTATCGGCTGCTTCTCACAGGATGGCCCTCTCCCTCCCACGTATATTTCTGTGCACCGAAAACGGACGCGTCCCTGTGTCCTGAGCGGCGCCAAGGCCCCAGCCGCCCACTTTGGTAAACAGCGCCACCTAGTGGCCACGGGAAAGCCTATTGTAACCAAGCAAACACCTCGGGGTTGCTTGATGAGCGCTTTTCAGAGGAGGGTAGCATTTGATAACACCCCGAATGTAAACTGATTCCGTGAGCAGAGCGCTTGCCTGAATCACTCCCTTGAAAAAGGTCCAAATGCAGTTGTTTGGCTTAATGACCTGCATTATTATAGGCTTTGGATTTTGTGTGCGTGCCAAGAAAAAGGGTGAACAATACACAAAGTCTTAAGGGCAATGTTCCTTCAGAGAGCTGAGCAGACAACATAAGCCCCACTGTTTGCAAGGGCCGGTGGTTTCAGTCACATTTTTATGGCATTAATCAATTTGTATTGTAATTTATAGCAATACTCTTCCCACACTGAGTGTTGTTGACTGAGCAAGGATTTGGAACAGAAAGGGCAGCCCTCGCCCCTCAGTGGAGTCTCCCTCCTCGGGAAATGGAAGCTGGAAGGGGGCCCGATGGGCAGGAATGTGTGCCCTCCCGCCTGTCCCCGAAGGGCACCCAGACCTTGAGTTTAAGAAACATCCCGGGCCTGTGTCGTGGCTGCGGGGGTGAGCCCTGGTGGCCGTGATCACACAGGGCGGCCTTTGCTTCAAGGACTGCTTCCCCTAGCCCAAACAAGCCGGCCTCAGACGTCTGACACGGCCGGGGAGTGGGCCTGTTACTGCTGCGCGCGGGCAGCTGGAGGGAGTTCTGACCATGACCATGACCCAGCGCGAGACCCGCAGTTGTTTTCAGACCTTCTGCTCAGGTGGGTAGAAGGTCATGGGAAACCGTCTTGCATTGAGTGCATTTTGTCCTTGTACCATAGTAGAGCCACGTGGGCGTGCCTGCTTGAGGCTGCGCGTGGCTGCCCCGACCGTGACAGCTGGGCGGTGGGCCCACCTTCTGGGCCCTGCCGCGGCCCAGCCTCGCCTTGGGTAGTTCAGGAGTTAGCAGGCAAAGGAACCCTGCTTGCACACAACGATGCTGTGACCATATGCTGCTTTAAATTTCAAAGCAGACTTTTAATAGCAGTCTCTTGTTACCTAGCTAAAAGTAGCTGTATGCTTCTTGCTATATACTTTCACACCTCTTCTCCCTTGCTCCCCGACCACTCCTTCTGCGCGCCCTAAATTACAGATCCTCGCTGGGTCTGAGCATTGAAAGACATCCTTTGGCTTCTCCCGTTCATTAATAGAGGTGCTTATGTCAGCCGGATCGCCTGCCCCAGCGTTCGGTCCCCCCTCCGCCCTCCTCCCCTCAATCACCCCCGGCCCTTCTCTATCCCCACCTGTATGCAGTGGTTCCCTGGACTGGCTCCAAAGCACTTTCTTTCATCCCTTGATTGGGGTTTTATTTTTAAGAAGGAAGCCAAGCACATTTTTAACAGCCACGACCAGATGGAGCGAGCTCTTCCGAGGCAACGTAAAGGTAATAAACCAGAGCAAGCTGGTGTGGCTAACCTAATGAAGGATCCTGGGGCTTCGTGCCAGCTCTCGCTAACCTTGGAGAATACCTCGGTTGTGTAGGAGGCAAATAACCCAGGGCAGTGTTTTCCTAACTTTTTCTGTCCTTAAACAACTGACCGGAGTCTGCGCCTTTCCTTATCCTCAAGCCTTTTCCAGCTCTGTCTTGAAGGCTCTTCACTCCTCATGGTTCATGGTAATTCTGACTTCTTGGTATCCCTCATCGTACCTGCCGTCTGCCCCATACCCTCCCCCCCGTCCCCCCTCCGCAAAGGTACACTCGTAACACAGCTGGTTTCTCCATCATGCAGTCATTTCCTTTGAACCATAATCCTTTCCTTCCGGTCCTCCAGCCCTTGCTCCCTGTCTGTCTGTCTATCTGTCTCTGGCTCCCCCACCCCCTCGCTCCTGGTAGCTTAGAGCAGTCTCTGGCCTGAGAGCCACGGGATAAGGGCTGGCCCTGCAGGGTAGACGGCGCGAGGGCATCCTCACCCTCCCCCTGGCTTGGCCCTGCTGACCAGTCCCGAATCGTGCTGTGCTTCCTTGTCATCTCTCCAGGGTGACCCTGTCAGGTGGCCTCCACTGCCCCCTGGTCCCAGCTTACAGGGCTTCACCCCCAGTCACTGATGCCGTGCTGTGCTCCCTCAAGCGCAGGCCTGGCCAGGCCACCTCCAGTTGGTGACCATCGAATGTGGAAGAGCACCCATGACAGCACAGGCCCCCAGCCGCAGCCCAGGGCTGGGCGGACTCCGTGGCCCCTTCTCCGGCAGTGGGAGGTGGGTGCGTGGTCTGTGTCCCTGGGCGTCACCCATGTGGCATCGTTCCGGAGTCCGTGGCAGGGCAGGTGGGCCCAAGAGACCCTTCAGCGCCCTGCCTCACGGCCACGTGCCCTGTGGTCCACGTGCCCTGTGGTCCACGTGCCCTGGGGTCCGTCGCAGGAGCAGGTGCCCTCCCGTGGTTCTCTGGGCGCTGCGCTCCTCAGAGCCCACTTTCAGCCAGAAGCACCACAGACAAGTAAGTCTCCTAGAGTCACTGACATTGGGGGCCGGTGACGGCACAGCCAGCTGGCCCTGCTTCCTCCAGCGTGTGGCCTCCTGGGGGGCAGGAGCTCGGCCTGGCCTGGTGTCCAGGTCCCGCCGGGGGCTGAGGGAATGTCCACCAGCCGTGGCAAGGCCAGCAGGACCAGAAGTATCTCCTGCCGTTTTTATGGATCACAGCGAAGAAGAGGCATTCGCGTTTCAGATCGTCGGCCTGCTTCCGACAGACCCATGGAGGTCAGTGCCCTCAAGGGAGAGGGGTTAGGCTTTGGGCCAAATCGGGAATGAATGAGCTTCTGTTCTCTGACCACATGTGTTGGAGGCAAATAGACACCTCGCTCTGCTCCTGTAAACACACCTCGTGCGGGTAGACGCTTGTCGGCTCACCTCTCGCATGGGAGAGATGCCCTTCTCATGCCCTGGCATCGTTGGCTCTTTACTGCTCAAAGGACACTGCAACCTTGAACCAGCTCCCTGTGTTCCTTCCAGCGGGGATGAAATGAGCCTTCAGCGGGGCCTGCTCCTTCACCGGAGCCTGGCAAAGCCCCTGGGAAGGCAGCTCGCTGTTGAGCAACACCCAGACACAGTCTCCCATTCATTTCCAGATGCCTCCGGGCGTTGATGGTTTTCTTCCTCCCTTCCCATAGTTACAGATTTTGCAAGATCTGCTCAACACGTGTCCGTGGATCCATCTCTCCTAGGCCGTTTAGATCTATCAGTCCGGTGTTTCTTTCGCTCTTTTTCATGCCGATGGGTTCCAACAGCTGTGTCCGACAAAGCTGGTGGATTAAAGAGACAGGTTATTAACAGCACTCACACAGCCGCCCCTGTGGGCAAGTAAGCGCCTCTGGTTTCCCAGACTGGGGTGGGATGGGGCCTCACAGGCTTCCCAGAGCAGTCCTGGGAAGGTGGTGGTTTTCTTTCTGAATGGAGGACAGTATCTTTGTTTGTGTGGGAGGGAAGGTATGGGGGGGACTTAGGATGCCTGTGGAAAAAGTCAAATCCTCGTAGAAGAATCAAAGGGGAAACTGAGATATCCCTGAGTTATGCTTATCTTTGGAAGGCCTTCTTGACCCCCTGTAGCTTTCTTGGCTGTGTTGGCCAGAATGGGCCAGCAGGACTCCTCTGCGTATGTCCAGTGGGGCGAGGATGGGGGCGATGCCCAGCTGTGGAGCTGTGGGTCCAGAGGGACTCCCCCCGAGCTGCCATTGTGAGGGCTTCATTCCTCTGAGTCACGAAAGACGTCCTGCAGACACCACACATTCGGGGGGCTGGCGGCCGACAACCAGCGAGAGCCAGGCGGCTGTCCTACGGCAGAGATGGGTAGAAAAGGCTGTGTCCGTGTGTTGGAAGTGTGGGGCGGGCCAGGGAGGAGGAAACACTCGGTATCTTCAGAGTTTTGCCCAAGGGGGAGGGCCGGTTCATTTCCCATCACCTACGGCTCCCACTCAAGAACCCAGGCCACTGGAATGTTCTCTTTCTTATTGGAGCCCTCACCCAGTGGCAGACACAGCCATGTTTCCATGGAAACCTGTTTCCTTCCCGTCCCGGGCACCCAGCTAGGTGACTTCTGCTAGGCTCCTGTCGGGTGTGGCTGTGCGATTAGGCCTGACTGGGGCAGTGTAGGTGGAAGTGGTGTGGGCTGCTTCCAGGCCCGCCGGGGAAGCTTCCCACACAGCGCCCCACGTGCTGGCTCCTCTCCGCAGGCTGGAGGACACGCCAGAGGGGACGGTCCGGGCTTCTAGATGACTATGCGGAGGGCCGCCCCCGCCCCCCATGGCATGGGGCTTCGTGTGAGTGAGAAAGCCGCTTTCACTGGCTCTCGGCCGGCATCCCTGTTTCTGGCTTTCCAGATGGTTCCATGGCGTCCAGGTGAGTGTCAGCCCCTTCCTTCCCCTTGGAATTTCTGCATCCCTGGCTCCCTTCTCTGCCTCCTCTTCCATCTCAGAGGACAAAGTGCCTTTGCTTTGGAAACTAACCTCGCCTGTCTGTCTGTCCACGTGCCCTCCATTCTATCCCAACCCATCCGAGTCCCTCTTCAGCTTCGCCCCGTGAGCACTTTCTCCTCCTCGTGTGTTCCAGTCTTTCTCTCTCACGGGCTCCATTCCTTCTTGTCCGAGACTTCGTTCAAATGATCCCTATCTTTACCCCCCATCTCGTTCCTCGTGCCCCTATTTCTCGTCACTGTCAGAATCTATGAGAAGTCTTCTCCCCTTGGCGCCCCGCTCTCGGTCCTCCTCCTCCTCGCTCAGCTGCGCAGTCTGACTTCTGCTTCCACGGCCTTTGGTTGGTGACCGGCTCCCAGGCCCCCTTGGTTGCTACATTTGCAGCGTCTCCACCGTTCCCATGCCTTATCGTCTCCGTGGCGCCTTTTGCCAGGCCCTCCCTCCTGAGCCAGCTGGCCTTTGTCGCCGTGCTTTGCTTTCTCTGATAGCTCATCCCTCTCCACCCCTGCCCGGTATCCATGCAGGGATGGAAGGGAAGGGTGTTCTGGCCTGCGCCTTGTCTCCTTCCCCATGATCTTGCCTTTTGTAATCTGTATTATTGACTCCCTTAGCTTCAGCACCCAGCTTTCTGCATGATGACCCCCCAGTCCCGACCCGACTTCAAGATGCCACAACCCTCCACCCCAATGGTGGGCTTCTCCCAGAACCTCTCATTTAACACACATATGGTGGACCCCGGCTGGACACTGCCTCCTTGCACCCCCCCCATAGCTACCCCTGCCTATCCCTCACCTCCAGGCTTCCTCACTGTACCCCTATCTCCCCAGCCTGCCATTTTTGGGGGGTGCCGGGGATGACAGGTCTACATTAGCCAGCCGCCGAACCCCGATGATTTCGAGCGCACCCTCCTCTGTTTACCCGTCCACCCCATTTCTCGTTCCTGGATCCCGGCAGTCGGAGCCAGCTGGCTGGGGTGGCGCTCCCCGATGCAGCGTCCAGAGTGGGAAGAGCATGGGCCGTGAGCTTAGGCAGACCTGGATTCCTGTCCTGGCCCTGCCACCTAAGAGCTGTTGACTTTGGCAATTACTTAACCTTTGTGAGGCTCAGTTTTTGCCTGTAAAATGGTGATAACACCTAACTTTAAAGGGGTTGCTGTAAAGATTAAATACGTGAGGTACGAGAAACCCCTGGGGCACACAGCTGGTGTCCAGTGGACACCCCCCCGTCCCCTGCTCCTTAGGAGCTCTCCTTGGGGACCGCTGGGGGGACAGCCGGCCTGGGCGCCTGCCTGCGGACACCCGGAGTGCAGAAAGCCACCGTGGCATCATCAGTCCTCCGGTCGGCTGTAGTTTCTACTCCAGGGCCTTGCTGATCTGATGAGGAATCTCAAGGCACTAAAGCCGTTTTTGTTCATGCCTCATGTTTAAGCTTTTTTATCTCTAGAACATTTACAAACAGCAAACTCTTCCTCCAACATTCGTCTCACTCCCTGGGAGAAAATTAGGCCGCCGGAAGCTCATTTCATCGGCTGCAGAGAGGGAAGCCGGCAGGGGCCTTGGTGAGCCGGAGGTGCCTCTCCAGGACCGCTGTTGGGGCCGGGGACACCGCCGGGGGCCGCGGGGGGGTGCTGGTGCCTGAGGAAGGGTGGCTGCCCAGAGCTGTGTCCAGACCCAGGACGTGAGAGGGGGAAATCCCACGTGGCTTTTAGATCTTCTGCAACTAAACAGAATTGGCCCAGCTAGCCTGAGGTCTGAAGGGGGAGCCCTCCAGTGACTCTAGCAGGCCATTGCCGGCCCCCTTGCCACTCTGCCATCAGTGTGGGTTCGGTGAGTGGGTCACGTAACTCTAATGCGTGTCCCAGTGCTTAATGAAGGCCGTACACTCGGGAGCCAGGTTCACTGAAAAGACAGAGTAACAAATATAAGCAATTGTCCAGGTGCCTCCCGAAGAAGAGAGTCGGCTTTTGCAGAAAGTCCTGTCCCTGTCCGAGGGCCTTCCACTGGCCAGCTGTCATGGCCGGTGTGGCCTGTGGGGTGATAACCACTGGAGTGGCACTCTGGGCCCGGCCCCCTGCTGGCGGGGCCACCAGACCACCGAAGGCCAGACACTCCAGCAGATTACCACGCTCACGCCGGTGGACTGTGTGGCATGCTTCACCGTCCGGGCCTCCCGACAGCCTGGGCAGGCAGAAGGGCTAGTTTGACCTTTGGCATGCAGATGAACAAACTGAGGCCGGGAGGAGCCCGCAGGCAGGTCGTGCCAACTCGGGCAGGCCCCTTGTGCCGAATGCCTGGGCTGTCCTACTCCTCCCCATCTTTCTGAGGGCGGGTGAGGCCTGACGATATAATTGATATTAATCCCTGTGTTACTGGGCGGAGAGGACACAGCCCTGTCTGCCAGGAACACCCCTTGCTCCTCCCAGCTTTGGATTTCTATGAAAAACTCTTGAAAAATGAAAAAAAAAAACAAACCCAAACCCATGGATGACAGAAAGTTGGGGGGCCATTGCTCAGGTGAAATGTTCTCTCTTCACGGGGCTTTCAACCTCTCTTCACACAGACAAAATGTCTTCCACGCCTAAACTCAACATCTTAGAGAATTTGGGTTATGAAAACACACTTCCTTGTGGACCCAAACTCGGGACGTGTCACTAGTAACAGACACCTGAGCATCCCGATGGCTGGGGGACAGGGGCAAGGAGAGGAAGCCTTGTCAAAATGAAAACACAGCTTTTTTTTTTTTAAATGTTTTCTTTATTTATTTGAGAGAGAGAACAGGGGGAGGGGCAGAGGGAGAAGCAGATTCTGTGCTGAGTGCATAACTGGATGTGGGGCTCAATCCCAGGACCCCGAGATCATGACCTGAGCCAAAGGCAGACGCTTAACTGACTGAGCCACCCAGGAGCCCCTGAAAGCACAGAAGCTTTAGAAACCACTTGTTTCAGGGGGGAAAGGCTCCATAAGGCAGCCGGAGAGAGAAATTCACTTGCTATGACCCAGTACCCAACGTCATCTACACCTTAATTATGACTGTCCCCTGTAGCTAAGTTTGTGCCACTCCACTGACAACCATTGTTTCTGTCAAGGCAGGGAGCCGCCGTGGCGGGGACAGACTGGCGCTTGTCGGGGAGAAGCCTCTCGCCTGGTCACTGCCCTCAGCTGTGGCCTCTGGAACGTTTGGCGGCAGCACGGAGGAGAAATTATACCTTAATACTTCTTTTACATGAGCTCTTTTGAAAAACATTCTACAAACAGGCATATTAGAGTAGTGGGTGTGGTTAATGTTCCATCAGGGACAAGTCTGAACACAGACCTCTGTCATGGTTTTGGGTCTTGCTTTTCATTTTTATGTGAGGACGAAGTGAAGTAAGGGACTCGTGTTAAATCACCTGGAAATGAGTTGGTCAGGTTGGTGTCGTCATGGGAACTCCTGACAGCTCTTTCCTTCTTCGGATTCCCAAGGGTGCAAGCCACAGGGCCACGAGAGGGATGTGAGGGGCGCTGGAGGACCCGTGTGCTCTTCACATGAGGGTCTCCGGAGGCCCAGGGGTGCTCTGACACGGTCGTGGGAGCCTCTGGGCTTCGGGGATGTAGCTGGCTACCCAGCCCCCGCCGAGCTTAGTGCCTTGGGCAAAGGGCGGGTGGGAAGGAGAGGAGGGTAGCTAACGCAAGCCGTGCATTTGTTCTGCTAGGGGGACCCGTGAGGGGCCCGCGCCCCGGGCCTGGTGGGGCACTGACGGGAGGACTGCCATGCCAGGGGCAGTGTGCCGGTGGACAAGGGCAGGGCCCTGCACGTGGCTCTCTGGGCTCCACTGAGCTCTGGCACCCACGTGGAGTAGTCTCGGTCACGGTGCTCGCCCACTCTGAGCCCGCGTCTCCTGCTCACAGATGAGGACCGAAGGCGGGTACGAGGACTCAGAGGGTCACCACGAGGGAAACACAGGGTGTGCTCTCTGGCACAGGGCAATGAGCTGTGTTTGCGAGAGAGAGAGAGAGCGCGCGCGCGTTGGGGGGCAGAGGCAGAGGGAGAAGGAGAAGCAGGCTTCCTGCTGAGCAAGGAGCCCGACACCGGGACTCGATCCCAGGGTCTGGAACGTGACCTGAGCCACCCAGGTTCGTAATTTTAAACATGTTAGGAGAGTGTGCACGTGTCCATCAGCCAGCTTCAGCAGGAGAGAGAACTGCCAGCGTGGACATGGGTTTTCGGTGCTGGGAACGGTGCCGTTAGATGTGTTTTAGGAAGCTGACTGGTGGCAGCTAGGGACCTCCAAGCAAGAGGCTGGGCTGCTGACGAAGAGAGATATCTGGGCGTGTAGCCTTGTTTAGGTGGGTGATGCTGAGGACCCAGACTAAGGCAGGGGGGCGGGAAGAGAGCAGAGACTTGGGAGAGATTTGGAAGTAGAACCAGAAGGCTTTGGTGGCCAACTGAATGTGAGAGGGGGAGGCAGGAGAGGGGCTTCATGTGATTAATTATCCATGGGCAGTCCTAGGGGAAGGAAAGTGTTCAAAGCAGGACAGAAGTCCAACCACAATCCCCGAAGCTCTGTAAGGTTGGGACCACCATGCTCCAGCTCCCTTGGCTGTCTCCCAGTTCCTTGACTGCACCAAACTCTTTTTACCCCAGGGCCTTTGCATGTGCTGTCCTCGCATGTCACATCTACAACTCCCTCTCATCCTTCCAGTCTCGGCTTATAGGGCACCTCCATAGGGAGGCTCATTTGTTCTTGTTCTGTCTTGTTTGTTTCCTAACTGATCCTTACTGATCACAATGTGTAATCCTTTTGCTTATTTGATTACAGGCATACCTCAGATATATTCTGAGTTGGGCTCCAGACCACCACAATAAAGCAAATATCACAAGTGAGTCAAAGGAATTTTTGGGGTCCCACCACATATAAAAGTTACGTTTACACTCTGTTGTAATCCCTTAAGTGTGTAATTGCATTATGTCCAAAAACAACAATAACAACGATGCACAGACCTTAATTAAAAGACTTCACAGCTAAAAAATTCTAACCATCGTCTGGGCTTTCAGCAAGTTGTAATCTCTGATCACAGATCATCATAACAAATGTAATAGTAGTTAAAAAGTTTGGAAATATTATGAGAATTACCAAAATACGACACGGACGCGCGAAGTGAGCGGATGCTGCTGGAAACATGGCGCTGAGGCAGGGTGGTCACAACCTTCAATGGGTAAAAAATGCAGCGTCTTCGAAGCCCCGTACAATGAAGTATGCCCGTACTTTCGTGTTTATTTTCCACTCGCCTCTACATACTGTAAGCACCACGTGGGCCCACAGGGAGGACCCGGGTGTTGGGGGGGCATGAATGAGTGACTCTGGGTGGAGACATTGGTGGAGGGGCTGAGGCTCAGGGCTGTGGTAGGCAGGGAGCCACGGAGGGTTTCTGAGCAGAGGAGGGCACGATGGAAGGCAGGCAGCGAGACCAGTCAGTGACGGGACACCAGAGCAACCTGGGTGTCTCCTGGCCAAACCCACATGCACTGTGGGAAGAACGTATGAAAGGATCAACAATTCAACAATTAATCGTGGATACAGAGACTTTCTGAGAAGCTAACTTACAGCCTTTGATTTTAAATATATGGTTTATAAGTAAAGGCATGTCAATTCATATAGCCTTGTGTCTGTCATTCAGCGTGTGTGTGTGTGTGTGTGTGTCTGTGTGTGTGTGTGTGTCTGTGTGATATGAATGTGCTGAGAAATTCCCAGGAGCTGAATACCCAGAGAGGTGCAGGGTTTTGAGGGGATCCATCTGGGGCCTCAGGGCCGAGGCGCCGTGGAAAACACTGTAGATGCTGGCGGCATTGGGAGGACCCCATCGATGTCACTATCAGCACTGTGACAGGTGGGTGGGTGGTGTGCGCGCCCCGGGGAAGGCCTACTGCATGCTGGGGAACAGCACACACAGTCCGGCTACAAGCCACAGCCACTGTACAAATGCTGTCGGGAAGCTCTCCTCGGGGCAGAAGCCTGCTATAGCTCGCAGCTCACCACAGCAGCTCTCCTGGCTCCCCTTTGTGGCTTTGGAGGCCTGCCCCCCACCTCGGAGGCCTGTGTCCCACTGGAGGCTCTTGGCACTTGGCTCTGCCACACTCTTGTTCGTAGGTCACTTGGCCTAGAATGTGTTCTGTCTCCAACACGTCAAAATCCAAGGCTTCCTCAAGGCCCTCCGTGTGTTCCACCTCTTCCACGAAGCCCTCCCTGACTGCCCTCCCCTGAGTATCCAGCTTGCTTCTAGCCCCTTATTATGTGCTATCTCCCCATGCCTCCGATTGTTTCTCTTGTATTCATCTTGTGTTCCCAACACTAAGCTCTTTAAAGGAAAGTGTTATCTTTTCCACATCATCTGGGTTCTTCACTCAAGTGTAGATCTTTAAAAAATGCATGTGGATTGATTAGTTGATTGACTGATTGATAAGGTTAGTGGGTGATTAATAAAGTGCTATTATCCACCAGACTAAAAAAAAAGTGCCAATCTGATTTTAAAGGTGGCTAGAACACGAGTTCCTGAGAAAGGCCTGGGGACCATAGCATTGGATTTAGGACAACTTTGATGTGATCTTGACCAGCTCTTAGTGGTTCTTGTCCTTCAAGGGGAAACCCAGAGAGAGGGTCTCCCCAGCCCTTTGCTTCGGAGGGGATGTGCCGAGGGAAGTAAGGAGCTGTCTGGCTTGGGAGCTGTGATTCTCAGGCTTTTCAGGAGAGGAGAGATGTCCCGAGCAGGTCCTCCCATCACATTTGTGCAAAAGCCTTCTGTGTACATGTGTGCCTGTGACACTGGTGTGGACCCACACCTGTGCCACGCTCCTGTTTCCTCAGAGACGGAGCCCTTCCAGCCACAGCTCCGTGCTCTGTCAAGTGGGTAATCCTGGCAGCTGTCAGACTTGTTGCTCTTTGCACTGTACCAGTTGGTTAGCTCCAGGTGGATTGCCCAGACCGGGCCACCCTGTTACTGCTGGCTTCAGGCCACTGGGATCTCTCAGCTACTGTCACTCCCCAGAGGTTCACGTCTGCCTAAAATCCCAGGCCAGGAAGGGACCCAAAGAGGTCATCTGGTTCTCCCTCCGGCCTTGAGGCTAAGACCACACCTAAACTCATCCCGACGGCCAAGGATCAGGCCTGTTGGTCACACTGACAGAGAAGTCTCCCCCAGGTAACGTGCTGTAGCATTTAACACGCCCTTCCCATAGGAAGCACAGTGTGTCCGACGTGCCCTTGCTTCAAGTCCTGCCCATCTCGTCCTCAGAGGGATTTCGGATGTGCACACCTCTTGAACACCTGCTGGTGTGTTTGAAATCCACGTCTCCCATTCCGATGCAAGGGCACAGAGCGGCAGCAGCCCGAGTGTGGACGGGGTGTTAGCGGTTTTGCCGCCTGTCTGTGAACTGGCTGACACCCCCGGGGTTGGATTGCCCAGTCTCACTGGTGGATGGTGGGATCTGGTCCAGAATGTGAGCGAAGTTCCAGCAGGAGAGAAACGAGGGCAGACCAGGAGGACCCAATCCATCAGTCAGAGCTTCTGTTTATTCAGTGACTCATTTCAGCCAGTTGTTGTCGAACCCACGCTGTGCACTCTGCCGTGTGCAGGGAGAAATTAGAACCAGCGGCCCCCAGGTTCCTTTGTCTGGCTGAGCGAGGTATCCCCTGAGGCTGCAGGGCTCTGGGAGGGTCTGCGAAGCCTGTGCACTTGGCAGACGTGTTTTGTTTTGAACATATCTGCACAACTTCACGCACATGCTCTCTGCTCTGGGATGACCCAGTGGCCTGTTGGGAACATCGGCCCCTCCCGTTGCCGTTCCGTCTACCACATGTGGCTCACACAGTGGCGCCTGGGGCCACCTTATGCCCAGCACGGCCCAATGTGCAGCAGACACTCAGTAAATACTGATGGTGGGTCCTAGGGCTGACCACTCCCCACGCTCACCACTGCCCTGAGCAAGCCCACCGAGGGCCACCTGCTCCAGGCACATCACCCACGCCGTCCCCTGTGCTCTGAGTTGAGTTGTGTCCTCACATTCATGGTAGAGCCCTACCCCCGTGCGTCAGCATGGGATCGCATTTGGAGACAGGGTCTTTAAGGAGGTAATTAAGGTAACATGAGGTCATGGGGGTGACTCTACTCCCATGACTGGTGTCCTTGCGAGCAGAGGAGAGCAGGAAGAGACATACATAAAGGGAAGACCACGTGAAGACAGACACGGAAAGTAGGAGCCCATCTACAAGCCAAGGACAGAGGCCTCAAAAGGAACCAACACTGCTGGCACCTTGATCTTAGACCTCCTGCCCCCAGAACCGTGAGACAGTGAATCTGTGCTGGGGAGGCCCCCTCGTCAACAGTCCTTAGTTACGGCAGCCCAAGCAAACAAACACGTGTCCGTGGAGTGGGCTGCCGTCCGCTCCCGTAGAAGAGAACTGAGGCTCCGCCAGACCCCACACGTGAAAAGGCTGGCCAGTTCATGAACCCACCTGAGGCTCTGTTTCCTCATCTGCAAAACGGGAATAATGGTAGATTTGTGGTAGGGATTCCCTGAGATACGACACAATGAGCGTTTGTCCCCGTGCATGCCTCAGCCTGGTTTGGCTAAGGAGCTGGCGGGCTTGGGGGGGGGGCGGGGAGCTGGCTCTCAGTTCTGCATGGGGTTGGCAGTTATGTTGATGACTGATGCGTAAAAACAAAAAAATCCAAGCAAACAAACCCAAAAAACCCCAAGACAAAAAACATTCGCATTCTAGGTAGAACCTGGAACGGGAAGGTCCAGGCTCCGCTGGGTGGCAGATTGCTCTGACTGGGGAACTTGAACGGATGCCCTCGGCCTGGGCTTTTCCCGCAGGTGTGGATGGATGGCACCCACACAGGGAAGGGGCGAGTTACAGAGCTGCCCTTGTGGCTGGGGAGCTGTGACGCAGTGACCTGTCCAAGGAAACCGACTGAGTGTTGGCCCCAGGACCTGTGACTCTTCATGTCAATGTCCGGGCGGGGGAGTGGGCAGGAGAGCATGCCTTCCAGGCGCTGCCTGCCCAGCAGAACCTAGTGAGGGTGGAGGAGGGACCAAGCCCTCCAGGCCCTGGGGCAGCGTGAGCTCGGGGCTGTGGGCCTAAGTCATCGGTGCAGAGAGTGCCTGCCAAGGGGACCATTCTTGTTTAGCACGTGTCCCGCTCAGCCTGGCTCGGCGGCGGGATCCAGCTTGTCAGCTGTCTGTAGGCGCCCCGAGCGTCCCCAAGTACCTTCCTGGGGCCGGGTACCACTTCCTTTTTATTTGGACACTGTCTCTCTTCTGTGCGGTAGCCTTGAGCCATCCTGGCCTTCCTCCACCCCTTGAATCGTGACCTCCCGGAGGGCCATCGGGATCCTAACATGACACCCGTGAGAAGCTGAGTCTGGGAGGGGCTCCCGAGGTGGGGCAGGCCAGGGATGATCATTCTGGAACTCTTCTCTGGGTTGGTCCAAGGACCTGCTCTGCACCCCTCAATTATATTTTAATATCTATCTATACTCTTTCACACCACAATTACTAAAACATCATTAATGAGGTTACACACACACATACACACACACCCAGCTTAGCAATGATAGAAAACGCCAAATTCCAGTTGACAAGAAGCCAGCAGCCCAGCCTTTCCTCTGGCTGAACAGAGGGACCCATTATGCTGGAATATTATTTTCTCATGGTTTGGAGCCATCACATCAGCCTTGATGTAATAACATTGTTGAACTTCAGAGGTATATTCACTTTGGTTTGGAGTTCAGATAGTTGAGCCGTTAGCCCAGGATTGAGCAAAACCTGGACAAAGCCACTGAAATTGGAAACGAACCATTTTGCCGTTCCCCGTCTCCCCACCCCAAGCACACACAGACAGTTGTTCATCTCACGGCACAGGTGGTGACCTCGGCGCTGGTGCGTTTTGGAGGGAATTTTACTTCTTTTCTAAGGTGACTGGCCGACGTGGTATTGACCAGCAGGGTGCTGAGTGGGTAAACAAGCCCCAGGGCTGTAGGACTCGGGAATTCCACCAGCAGCTGTCTGAAGACAGATGGGGAGGGGTCCACAGCTCTTCTCCTGAAACAAGCGGGTATAGGTGAAGTGCCCCGATCGCTGCCAGGCACGGGGGGAGGTGATCCACACACCGTTCTCGTGAGTGTCTCAGCCCAGGCGGCAGGTCTCTACATAAGAGCCCTTAGTGTCCCAGGGGGCTTACTGGAAGCTTCCAATTGTTTCCTTCTGAACCCAATCCTTGGAGGATTGCACACAGGGCCAAAGAGCTGTGATATTGGAATGGTCGTATCCTCCCTGTTGGAAATCAAGCAGGCAAGGACCCTTGAAACCGGGTGAGGGGTGCATGGGGGCTCATCGTACTCTTATCTCCATTTTTGCGTGTGTGTGGACATTTTTCTTAAAGATTTTATTTTTGAGAGAGAGAGAGAGAGAGAGAGAGCACGCGCATGAGCCGGGGGAGGGGCAGAGGGAGAGGGAGAGGGAGAAGCAGACTCCCTGCTGAGCAGGGAGCCCAACACGGGGCTCGATCCCAGGACCCCAGGATCACGACCTGAGCTGGAGGCAGACGCTCAACCGACTGAGCCACCCAGGCGCCCTGTGGGGACATTTCTACAAGCAAGTTAAAATCAAACCAATTCCTTGTCCTGGTGATGTTTAGATAACCCCCTTTCTCCTGTAATAGGAGAGGGAAACAGGACAGACACCCAAAGATGGGGAAGCGGCGGGAGAGTGTGGGGGGAGCAGACTTCCGAAGAACACATACGGCCCGTAGCCCTGGAAGACGTGTCTGATGCGAATGTGTGTCATGTTCGAGCAAGGTCAGTGGAGCGTGCTTGATGGAAACGGGTTCCCTGTAATGTCTGCACAGAGCCCACATGCTAGTGGGGTGTCTTCACCTCAAAGTTTGCCTTTCTGGGGCAGCATCGGTGGCACAGTCGGTTAAGCGTCTGATTCTTGATTTTGGCTCCAGTCATGATCTCAGGGTGGTGGGATCGAGCTTCACATCGGGCTCCGTGCTGGGTGCAGAATCTGCCTGAGGTTCTTTCTCTCCCTCTGCCCCTCCCTGCCCCTGCTCTTTTTCCTCTCTCTCAAATAAATAAGTCTTGAAAAAAAATGCCTTTGGGTTTCTGGAGCATGAGGCAGAGAGGGCTGAAGAATCATCCCGACTGGGGGCTCCTGGAGGGCTTTCCCAGAGCCCACAGGCCTGTACCACCTTCGGCCACACCCAGCGGGGACCGGCTGCTTTGGACACTGAAGCCACAAAGCACAGCTGTCCTGCTGCAGAAGGAGGGGCCGTGCGGCTGCGGTGAGTGGGAGTGCCGTACCTCTGCTAACACCCATGGTCCTGTCCCCCAACCCTGCACTGTAATTAGCGTGAAGCCTCCCCACGCCCAGGCAGCATCCCTTCCCAGTTACAGCAGGGTCTTAGGGAGTGGGGCTCGCCAGGTGCTTCAGCCTGCATCCAGGTTGGGAACCACCAGTCCGGCCACCTGAGGGATCTCTGCTGGGCTGCCCAGCCTCCTCGGCTGCAGATCCAGGATCCAGGGCAGCACCTTCCCACAGCAGCATTCCGTTGTGTTCAGTCGCATTAGTCCAGACGGCTGTCGATCGGTAACCACAGCCTGGATCTACTATTTCTCCAACATGCCGTCCGTGACACACGATTGCCTCTGGAGGGAAATAGCAGCCCCCTGCCAAGGAGTGAGCCCACCCATCCAGCCTGCTGTGCTGAGCACGTCACCGCTGGGGGTGGAGGGCCAAGGAGATGTTCCAGAAGCCGGTGGTTTTCACCCTCTTTTGACTTTAAACTCAATGTAGCAAATCTGCTTGAGGTCCCCACCTAGAACGCACATGCGTGCCTACAAGCATATAAACACACATGCATGAAACAAGGGTCATGAAACAGCGTTCATCTTTGTCTGTGTGTGATTTCCTGTTATTTTCCGTTCTATTCCTTTTCCTTGCGTTGAATGAGGGTCCTAATGCAGCAAATTTGGAATTCATGACCTGCTTGTGTTCGACACAAAACCCACAGTTTGAAAAGTGCTTCTGGAGTCAGTTGACAAAACTGACTCGGGGGCCAAAGGATCGTCTTCGTCCTCCACCCACCGCTCCTTGTGGCCATCATGACACTTTTCTCTCTGCTCTTGTCTGTGCTTGAGAATTTCTATAAATAACTTAAGGCAAAATAAAGCCCTGGTCCCAACCCCCTTAGCACAGCCCCTGTTTTCCTCTAAGACCCAGAGAGGGGCATAGGACAGGCAGCAGAAGGAGGAAGAAGACCCAGGGAGACCCAGGGGACAATGTGACTCAGCAGCACCTGGTCAACCTCTCAATTCAGGGGGACCTGATTCAGAGCCAGAAAGAGGCAAGGGGGGGGTTCAGGTTCTCCACCCCCCCCACACACACACACAGTGTGCAGCCTCGAGCAGGAAGAATTGACATGGCCTCAGGGTCACTA
This sequence comes from Ailuropoda melanoleuca, assembly GCF_002007445.2. NCBI lineage: Eukaryota > Metazoa > Chordata > Mammalia > Carnivora > Ursidae > Ailuropoda > Ailuropoda melanoleuca. Next base: position 99,396,403 of record NC_048219.1, on the reverse strand, counting down.
ACAAACCCCACATTGCCAAACCCCAGGGTGAATTCTCTGCTGTGCTCGGCCAGTCCCAGCATTGGGCATCGGGTCCTTATGGCTCCTCCGGCCACCACTCTGGTCTGCTTTTTCTCCCCACTGCTAGGGCTCCTTTTCAGCCTCTCTGCTGCCTCTCCCAGCTCTAAAGTCGAAGCACCCCAGGGCCCATCCCTGGACCTCTTCTCTTCTCCATCGACACCTCTTGCTGCATGAACTCATCTCACCCTGGCTTTCAATACCCTGTATATGCCTGTGCTTCCCAAATTTGTTTCACCTCTGCCCTGAGCCCCAAACATAAGGGGGGGTCCAATTATCTACTAAGCAGCCCCTACTGGTGCCCCTCAAAATCAATATATTCAAGCAGAACATTTTATTATGCCCTCCTCCTCTCCCCATCTCCCCCAGCCGCATTAAGGGCACCATATCTTCTTCGTTGCTCAGCCCCCGAACCTTGGATCCATCCCCTCAGTTCTCTCTTCCTTTCCCATCCCATACCCAGTCCATCAGCAAGTCCTGGCAGTGCTAGCCCCCAAATAGAAACCAGGTCCGGCCATTTCTCACTGCCTTCTGCAGAAACACTAGCCCCAGCTCTCTCGTCTCTCACCTGGATGATTGCAACGGGTCCTAACTCATCTTCCTGATCCCCTCTCCCTGCCTATGGCTTCTGTTCCACCTGCAGCCAGAGTACTTCTCACTGGGCAAATCCCATCACAATAGCACTGACAAAAACCCTCTAAAACTTTCCATCACACTTAGAACAAAACCCAGGCTCCCTGACGCACCCTTTGTGTACACTCAATATTTATTCTGTGTTTCTTCTTTTCTGATTGAAACCTTGTTTAATTTGGAGCAGTGTGGTACCCAGCTAAGGGTCTGTGTTTTTCAACCACCTTTATATCTTGGAGTGGCCTACAGATAAAAGCAGAGTTGTCAAGTGGGGCTTTGGGGATTATCCTTTTAACAGAACTGGTCCAGCTAAGAGGATGCAAGGCTCTGCTCTTCCACTTTCCTCCTTCCCACTGCTTGAAATGGAGATGTGATGGATGGTGCTCCAGCAGCCATCTTGTGGTTGCGAGGTAAGCTTCATGGAAAACTTATGGAAACTTCATGATAAGAAAGAGAGAAGGAACATGAGTTCCTAATGACCATAGAGCTATCATACCTAGCTTGGAATTTCTAATTCTGAGATTTCCCTGTGTGAGATATATCTTGTGTTAGCCACTGAGGTAAAAATCTAATCCTAAGGAGTAGAAATTTCAAAGTTCAATGTGACCTGGCCTCTCCTCCTACTTCCTTCAAGGCTTCTCCTCTTGCTTTGCTATGTTCCAATCATGTTGGCTTTCTTTCTGGTCCTTGAACATTTTAAGCTTAGTCTCACCTTGGAGCCCCTCCACTAGATCTCTGTGACAGCCTCCTTCTTATCTTTTGCTCACTCCTCAGAGAGGCCTTTCCTGACTTAGCCTCCTCCCCAGTCTGCTTCCCATTAACCTCCTTTATTAAATTCATGACATTTTTCACTCTTTGAAATTGTTACTTTAAAAACATACCCATTGTCTATTTCTCCCTGACACAGCAAGTTCTGTGAGGACAGAGATTTTGACTCTTGTTTACTGTTCTATCTCCTGGGCTGGTCATATCGTAGGTGCCTAATAAGGGTTTGTTAAATGAATCAGGGGAATACAATGACTTTTCAGAATTTTTGAAAGAAATTTATCTTGGCACGTTGTCATACATCACAGAATCCCTCCCTACATATTTTGGCAAAATAGTTCAGCAAACACCTATGGCTTACCCACGATGGCTGGTCTTAGAGACAACCATAGAGACACGAAGACGGCATAGTTGTCCTCTAGAAGCTCAAGCCCAGGACAGATAATTCAGCTCCTGCAACAGCAGAATGCTGTGTTGGCAGCCAAGGGAACAGTCAAAAAAACTAAAAGGCAGCCCACGGAATGGCAGAAGATATTTGCAAAGGACACTACAGATAAAAGACTGGTATCCAAGATCTACAAAGAACTTCTCAAACTC
>NC_048219.1:99384646-99394254 GCF_002007445.2 Ailuropoda melanoleuca | reverse complement strand
AGAAAGACAATTATATGATTTCTCTCATCTATGGAACATAAGAACTAGGAAGATCGATAGGGGAAGAAAGGAATAAAGAAAGGGGGGGTAATCAGAAGGGGTAATGAAGCATGAGAGACTATGGACTCTGAGAAACAAACTGAGGGCTTCAGAGGGAAGGGGGTGGGGGAATGGGACAGACCGGTGATGGGTAGTAAGGAGGGCACGTATTGCATTGTGTACTGGGTGTTATACGCAACTAATGAATCATCGAACTTTACATCGGAAACCAGGGATGTACTGTATGGTGACTAACATAATATAATAAAAAAACATTTAAAAAAAAAAAAAGAATGCTGTGCTGGACCCTGCAGGCTCTCAGGAGGGCACTGATGACAGCATAGTTGTCCGGTTTCAATGGAGACAGGTTCTCGGGTTTTCAGGGAGACAGGAGCTGACTAAGAGAAGCTTTCTGGAGGCAGTGGCCCAGTGTGGACAGATTGTTTCCTGGCAGCAAGGCTCTGCAGGCCAGGCTAATAACATAAGTAAAGATAAGAAGGGGTGAGGCAGGCAACGTGACCAAGTATCCTGGTTTGTCTGGGACAGTCCCAGTTTTACCATGGAAAGTCCCATGTCCCAGGAAACGCCTTTGCCCAGGGGAAAGCCAGGATGATTGGTTATCCCAGAGAGACACGGCCTGTCCCGGTCACTAGAAGTTGCTCTCCGTGGCTGGAGGAGAGAGAGGGTATGAGTGAGTGGCTGGGGCCAAGGAAGGGGGTTCTTCATCGAAAGCCGGAGAGGGGGCAGGGGCTAGACGAGAAGCCCCCCGTAGGCTTCGTGAGGAATTCGAACTCATCCTTGGTCGTGGAGAATCATAGAACAAGACTGCAGGGTAGAGGTGCGGTCGTAGCAAGAGCGAGCTCTTCCTTGGTTGAGGAGCGGTTCTTCCTACGGGAACACACAAGGAGCTAGAGCTCGACAGCCTGGTGCACCGTGTGCTGGGCTTGGCTGCCACTGCTCCGTCTCCAGGAGCAGCACGTCTTGTACCCCGAGGCAGACAGGGATAGGCTGCCGCCTGCGGAAGCGGCCCACACACTGACCCCCGGCCCTGGAGCAGCCAGCCCAGAGGGGTGTCGGCCAGTCAGATCCCCCCTTGCCCAGGGCCGACGCTCACAGGCAGTTCTGGGAGTCACCCTGCTTCTTCTCAGCGGCTCCACTGGAAACTCTGGTGGAGAAGTGGGTTGCCTCCCTCTTCCTGGCCACTCTCATTCTGCAGACCACGCTTTCTCGATGCTTCCAGGGAAAGTCATTCCAGGGGAATTTGGGGAATGTTTTCTTTCCGTGGCTGTGGTGATGTGGGAGAAGCAAGTGTGCCTGGACAAGCAGCTTTCTAGTCCAGTGGGTCCAGTGGGTGGGGTGGTGGCCATACCGCCAAGGGTAAGGACCTGTCTTAAAGTCTGACATGCCCCGGGGGGAGCATGGCCCCAGTGCGAGATGCCTGCCATTCCAGATTCTTCCTTCTCCCTCTCTTCCTCATGCAAACACAAACTCCTATGAGTTCTGCCTTCTAAGTGTCTCTTGGAGTCAGCAGTAAAGTTTTCTAGGGCAGGAAATGTCCTTAATATTGTTTTCTTTGCTGTTCCTCTTATTGGCGAAAGCACCCTGAGATTGGTGCAAACATGCCGCCACCACCGGCACCCGTGCTAGGACCTGCACACTTCAACCCACACAAACCAGCACACATCCCCCACAACATCCATATACACCCATCCCGACACACGTACTCCAACACCCGACCACTGAACACCCCATACACAACACACATCTCAACACGCCTATACCCCGATACACACAGCACACACGTACCCACACTAACACTAACGCACACATCCCAACACACACACACACACACACACACACACACACCCCATCCAGTCCTTTGAATTCAGCTCCTTTTCTGGCTCCCCACTATCCCATGCACCCAAACTCATGGGCCAGTTTGGGTCCCCATTTCCAGCTCTCCGTCTAGATCCCCCAGGCAATCCTTTTCCCTGCAGGATGTCCCCCTACAGATCGCCCCCTATGGTCTGCTTGCCTCTGCTTCTGGGTGTCAGCCAGCTCTGTCTCCCACATGGGCAGGCTGCCCTGCTGCAGAGCCCCCCCCGCCAGGCCTGGATCAGGAGGGGTGGTGGTCTGCGTTCGGGTCCACTCGTCTTCCTTCCCCCAGCAGTTTGCTCACTCAGACACTACCCACCTGCTGGCCCCATCTGCCAACTGCAGCGCCCTCCCCAGGCCTCCTCGGGGACCACTCTGCCACCCTTGGCCTGTTTGGTCCCCTCTGCTCCTGTAGCCCCCAGGCTGTGTGACACCACCCTCTCCTGGCTTTTCTTCCACCTCCCCCACTGCTCCTTTTCTGCTTCCTTTCTTCTTTTTCCTCCTATTCCCTACTAGGGGGGTCACCCTACCTCAGCGGTAAGACACCTTGTTAGTTAACATTGGGTTAGGCTGCAAATAACAGAATCCCCCAAGTACTGGTAGCTTAAACTCCCAAGGTTTTCTTCTCCTGTGTAAGAGAAAGAGCTGAGGAGGGAGCACAGGGCTGGTGTGGCTGGTACGGCCCTGAAAAGTCACCATGACCCCGATCCGGTCCTCTTGCTCCGACATCCTCCGTTGGCGAGGAGTCTGCTGTCTGGAACGCCCTTGCCAGACCCCCCTCCCTGACCCTGACCGGCTCTGCCCTGCCTCTGCCAGGGTCGCTCCAACCCCCAGGGCTGGCCCCAGCGAATTCTCCAAGTTCCCCTCTTCCCTCCTCCCTCTGCAAATCCCACAGCGCCAGGCCTCTCTCACCCCTCTGGTCCTTACACACCTTCTGCGTGGCCCGGGGTCCTGGCCTTCCTCGCTAACTGAGCCGAAGGCAGGCCAGTATCCGAGTCCTCTCATTGCCTGGCACAGTGCCCCGTTTCTCTAGGTTCTCTGAACAAACGCATTGCATGATGAATAAAAGAATACTTTCTGAACAATGGATGGCAGGATCCGGAAGGGTGGGAGATGATGCTGAGCGCCCCCAAACCCAGAACGTGCCCTTGTGGCTGGGAGGGTTAGGTATCCCCCGTACGTGCAAGATAAGTGAGTGTGTCCATGTGTAATTCATAAAGGATTCTTGATTAGCTGAGCTCAGGTAGATGACGGTTTGACCACATTATTTACAGGGACAAATAATGTCATGAAGGGATTTTATAATAATGCATATTCTTAGCTTCTTTTGATGAGTGATAGTGAATGTCAGTTGATGAGTATTTTAGTATCTGTGTCCCTGATGAAAGCCAAGGCACTGGCAGCTTCTTCTTTTTATTTTTAATTAAGTTCCTTGCTCTGTGCTGTTATTTCTGAATCAGTAGGAAGTTGTGGGGGTATGAGAAGCATTAGGCACTCTCAGGGAGATGAAGGTCAAATGGAAGTTTAACAGTTTGTATTTCTTCATCCTAAAGGTGCTTGTTCCTTATTGATCTCATCTATCTGTCTATCTATCTGTGTATCTATCTATCTACCTGTCTGTCATCTAGCTATATCGGACTATATCCATCTAGCATCTGTCTCATCTTTATACCTTTCTTTTCCTTTTTCCTTTTTTGAAAAGGTGGAGAAGGGCAAATCCCCACAAATCCCTGGCTTAAGACCAGCTTGCATGAAAAAACTCTGGGCAGACAGTCTCCACTGGCAGGGGGAGCCCCGGGGAGGCTGCCTGTTAGCCTGAGCTCTGCTCTTGGTTCTATTGGCACAACTAATGCGGACCTACTCTGGGCATCTTTTACCAACTTGGAGAATGAATGCAAAATAGGCATTTGTCCTTCAGTAGGCCAGAACTAAAACACTTTACCCCCTTCACCGTGAAGTCTCCTAATTAGATATAAATACGTTTACCCATCAACACAAATCTGATCATTCCCGTTTCACTGATTTGTTTATTTTCTCCAGCATTTCAATCATGATCTAATGTATGGGAAAGGAAAGGTAGGGAAAGAGCTGAGTGTGTTTGAGCCCAGGGGGATGGGTGAGAGATCCCTCCTTTCTTGGATTAGCACCTGACTGGGGGGGGGGGCTGGATTATGAAGTGGGGGTGGAGAACACAGAGGCATTACTGGGGAGAGCAGCACAAATGAGTGTGTGCCTGCCCACCGTCCAGTGCCAAGGCTGCCCAGTGCTGGGCCGGAGGGAAAGTGCTCAAAGTTCGGAGCACTTGAAATTAACACAGCTTAACGAGCCAGCAATAGGCCTGGGCTGGGCCCGGGATTGAGCTGGTAATGGGGGGGTGTCGTACTGACTATTGGGAATAAAGGTCTTCAGCTTTCATATACATAAATGAATTAACCCGTTTATTGGTTTTGTTTAAAAAGTAGGATGTACAAGGATGTCTTGTCCATACCCGTATACAAGAGTCATTTCCTTGTTTTTTTTCTGTGTTGCTCCTATCACCCGTGAGAACCTAAGAAATGCTATGTTGGGTTGGCCGTGCGGGTTGTATTTTTGTTGGTGGCTCATTGGACAGGTGGGTCACTTTTCATTCTCCAAAGACGTGGATGCAAGCATCAGCTCTGGAGTTCAAGAGCGGCTGAGAATTGGGGGACGCTATTTAAGGAGGGTTTCATGCTTAGAGTCAAGTGTTCCTGAAAAGGACATGATGGGGCTTGGGGACCCAAAACAAGGAGACCTTTGAAATGCTCCATTTTTCCTGTTAGTTGCAAAATAACTAGCTCCTTGGGTTCTTGCCACACATGGGCACACAGGAGCCGCTTCTAGGACCACTCAGGGCAGAAATAGGGTGGGGGGGAGAATCCTCGGCTCTTCCTGCCTCGCCCAGCCCTGGTGTTTTGATGGAACGCACCCAACCCTTCCCCTTTCTTCTTTTTGTCCTCACTGCTACCACCTTCCCTTTGGCCCTCATCTCCTCCCTGATGGGCTGGCTCTCTGTCTTGCTATAATACCACCAGTGTCCTCCTAAAACACTCTTGCAAGTGGTCACATCCCCTCCCCGCCTTATCACATCTTTCCGGGCCGACAAGGCACTCCTGTCCCTCCCAGTCTAGCTCCACCGGACTTGCTCTTGTTCCGCACCTGGAACATATTCGCATCACGCAGGCTCCTCTCCCGGATGACCTTTCCTCTCCCATGTCTGCCTGGAAAATGCTTCCTCATGTTTCAAGGCTCAGTTCAAATCCTGCTCCCTCTGAGACTCCTGGCAAATGCAGGCTGTTCCTTCTCGTTCCCACTGTGCTGCATTATCCCAGTTAGCTGTCAGTTCGTTTGCGTATTGGCCTCCCCAGTAGACTGGGGTGGGGTAACAAGGGTAATGACGTTGGGCTTCAGCTTTGCTGTACTGTCAGCAGCTAGTTCAGCGTGGTTACTGAATGAATGGGAAGGGATTCTGGGCCAGGACTAGTTTGTGATTAACATGTTGAAGTGGGATACTAACCAAATGCTATACTTAGCGCCTCAATTTTTCTAGAAAATAGACCAATGTGGACAGCCGTCCCTATGGGCGCTGTTGAAATATTTCCCGAATGTTACAAAACATGTTAAATCCTACTCTGGAACAGCCTCTAAAACCTTCCCGGATGAAGTGGCAGGGGATCCCCCGGGTCCTGTCAAGCCAACTTCTTCCCAGCACCTCGGTCTGACTGAGAATGGGTCTGGGGACTCCCACAGTGATTTCTAGGATTCTTGCTAACAAACAAGAGATGTTAGGGGATTGGTTGCTGAGAGATTCCCCTGAATAGAAACGACTAGAGAGGGAGCCCTACAACCAGGTTTTGCATTGCAGCCTGGTTTAGGGACTGGCTGGCAGCCCGCGAAGGCGGGTCAGCATGCTTATGCCTGGTGGGAAGCAGGAGGGAGCACACCTGTGGTGGTCTTTCCCATGTGCAGGCCAACTGGAACTCGGGAGTCTGCATGTGAACCCCAGGCCCATTGATCAGACCACGTTCCGGGGCCTCAGCTCCTTTGTCAGTTACACGGGATGAACGGACTTTAGTTTGTCAGCATTCCCAGAGCAGGGCTGTGCTGGGCGCCAGGCAGCTACAGGTGAAGGGCACAGAGGGTCTCGGCCCTGGAGCTCCTGAGTTTCAGAGGTGACAAGCGTCCCTTCCCAGGCCACAGCAGAGCTGAAGGAGGCGGATAGCTGCTGGGGTCCTCCAAAGGTGGGCACCACCCGGCAGCCCTGATGAGAAATCAAAATCACCTTCCCATGCCTACTCTCTTGTGTCAAGGACTTGCCTCCGTGACCTCAAAAGCATGAGGTGGCCTCAGGGGGCATTCTGAAGGGATTCCATGCTGGCGTCTGAGCTTTTCCGAGGGCCAGCTTGGCTCCTGGCCCCTTGGGGGTCCCCATGGCTGTGTCCCGCTTCGCCCTTGGCTCCAGCCTTGTTCCTCTCACGAGTCTTGAGCTGCCAGGTGGACAGGATGTCTCGTCTGGTCCGGCATGTGGCTCCTTCCATTCAGACTGAGCCACTCCAGAGAGGTGTGTTGTGGGACAGTGATGTCTGGCCACAGAGGGAAAGTCAGCACCAGGTCCCCGAGCCCAACTGTGGGACAGGCCACTCTTCAGCCCACATCTCCAGTGCCACTGGCGTGAGGGCCTTCTCTTCACCCTGCACCCTGCAGGGGCCACGTGGCCAAGAGTTGCACCTGGGTTCTCTTTTAGCAAACGAGTTCTGAGGCTCATTTACGGTGTGCTTTGTCACCTGTGGACATTTTCGGTGTCCCCAAATTGTCACTTAACTGTGAGTTATGCAACAACACAAAACAAAACTTTTGTGAGAGCACACGCTCTGCGCCTCTCAGAAGAAGCCCTCTTACGGTTTGTGTGCCCGGATCCATAATGCCGCCATGTTTCCTTCCTGCCTTCCCTGCAGGCCCCGAGCTCCTCGTTGGCGGCAGGGAGCCAGCATTCTGTGGCGGTGTGTGTATTGGGGGGTGACCCGATCCTGCAGAAGGGCACTGGCTCCAGCACTCATGTGCCTTATTGTATTCAAAACTGACAGGCGCAGTCACGGCCCTGGCTGAGACTGAAGGCTGAGGTCACCAGGACAAAGAGAACGGAGCCCAGTGCTAAAAGAGGCTTTGAAGCAACAGGAACAGGTCCTTGCCCCTCAGTAGGAGATGGGGGGCTCCCCCCGCCAAGCACAAGGTGATCTGGAAGAACTCAATTTACACCCTTGGCTCCTGTGGGCTGGGGGATCAGCAGAGGGCGGGATAATCCCAGCTTCTCGAGCAGATGGTTTCTGACTACCACTTGACCCAGTTCCCTCCCAGCAGATGACTGGCAGCAGGGCTGACAGCTCTCCACCAGGGGAGCAAAATATGGACCCTCCTCTCAACCTCCTCTTCCCTCCTCTTCCCAGCAAGGCTGAGGTGGCTTCCGCCCCTCCAGGAGCCAGGTCAATGGGCAGGATGTTGCCTCTTCCCAAAGGTGTGGAGCGCCCCCTCCCTCCCAGCCCTGTCCAGCCTGGGTGGGGCTCCCAGTGAGAACGGTGTAGCCAGACAGGCAAGGACGGCTGTTGTGAGGGTACTGGGGAGTGTGGGGGTGCTGAATTCTTTACTGGCTTAATGACTTATTCATTCATTCATTCATTCATTCATTCATTCATTCATTCATTCATTCAATCAACTAAGCATGAGTTCAATAAGCTGCGCCTGATCGGGCATCAGACAGGGCCCACGAGACCTGGTCCTTGTCCTCCAGGAGTCCGGGGCCCCACAGAAGACACAGACAGGTGAAGAGTAACAGCCAGGCACTGGGCCAAGGAGCCTAATATGGCAAATAACTACTCAGGGCACAAGCGGGCCATGTGAGTTTCACCAAGAAGGAGAGAAGGGGCTGGGTCTTTAAGACAGAAGGAGTTTGCCAAGTGGTTGGTGGCTGTGGTGTTGGAAAGACCCAGAGAACCGGAGCTTGTGTGCCTGGTGGAAGATGCAAGCAAAGCCGTGAAGGTGGGTCCAGCCTGGTTCAGGGCCACCGGGCAGGGCCACGGGGCAGGTGTTTCCACCTCCTGCCTGGAGCTTGCAGGCTCCACAGGCTCCGGGATCAGGCAGGGGGTGGAACCAGAGGCCAGAGAGTGCTGCGTGTATGGGAACAGCAGAGAATTGGGCTCCGGAGACAGCCCCAAGGAGGCAGAAGGAATGCCATCTTGGGGACCCTCCTGGGCGCCTGCTTCTGACTTCCCCTCCGTAAAGCCGTGCCAGCTCCAACGTTGCCCTGCAGGGCCAGGCACCTTCACGTCGGTTCCTCAGATCGGGAGGGAGGGGGCGCTCGGCCTCCAGACTTGTGGGCCTCAGCAGGGCTGCAGTCGGGCTGAGCTCCACAGAGGCACAAACGGGTCTGAAGCTCGCCGCCTGCAGCTCCTCAGCTCGGGAGAGTGGGGACCGCTGAGCTGGAGGCCACGCTCCAGCTCCAGTTCCCCCAGATCCTTGAAAAGCCAGAATGACCTCCCACCCTGCTTCCACCTCACAGTCCTGCCTGTTGAGTGGGTGGGGGTCTGGGCGGGGAAGGGGACTGGGCAGGATGGTGGCGCTTGGCCTAGAGCGCTGTGCCCTGTGGGCATTGTCGTGCTACTCCGCGCCCAGGTGGGGGCGTAAGGAGGGACAGAAGGAACGACTGCATTTGGGGTTCTGGATGGTTTGGGTGTTCTGTGTTCATTGCCAGGGTCGCTTATGGGCCACCCAGGAACTATGCCTTAGAATCACAGTGTATAGGGTTCTGTGAGGAGCTTGACCAAGTTACCTTGTTTGGGGCTCCCAAGGTGTGACACAGGTGTTACTGTCTTCCCCCATGACGGATGATGAGATAAAGACTAGAGAGGGTGAACACTACCCAAGGTCACTCCTACAAAGCTGGCAGTGGCTAAGCCCCCGCTGGAACCCGGGTTTGTCTGAGACTAAGATCGACCACTTGGGGCAGGGAGGCAGTGGTGCCGGAGATCTTGTCAGCTGCGCAAGTCCTGGGGCTCGGAGGCCTCCCTGCCGCGAGGCTGGTTCCCCACACAGTCGAGGATTTCCCTGGGGCTTGGAGCAGGCAGAGGCAGCGGCTGGCCAGGCCTCCAAGGGCCACCTCCTCCTCTACCCCTCCAGCCCGCGGGGCCCACGCCTCGCCCAGTGCTCCGGCGGCCCGGGGCGCTCGGCTAGGGCACTGCAGCCCGGGAGCGACATCCACCCGCGGAGCCAGCCCGCGGCCGCACCGCTGCCCCCGCCTCGCCAAGCTCGAGAAGGTGTACCCGTGGAGGGACGGGGGCGGCCACGGCGGCGAGAGTTGCTTCTCCCGGTCGCGGAGGGCGGCGGCAGGGACGAGGGCAGGGCCTGCGCGACCGCGGGGAGGGGGCAAGCACCGGGATCCCAGGCCAGGAGCCAGTCGGTGTCGCCTGCCGCCCAGCTGGGTGAGGGTCCGGGGCGCCCACGTGGTGGGAAAGTTTCGAGACAGCAAAAGTGGCCGGGCATTGCGGGGGTGGGGGGGAGGGGAGCGGGCCGGCTTGCCCCTCCTTCCCGCGAAGGCAGAAAGGAAAAAAACGGGGGGAAGCGGGGGTGGGCGTGGGGAGCGGGCGGCAGCGACTTGAACAGATTCCGCCCCCCCCGGGGGGGGA
>NC_048219.1:99380877-99384546 GCF_002007445.2 Ailuropoda melanoleuca | reverse complement strand
CCGCCGCCGCCCCCGCCGCGGAGTCCCGGGCGGCTCGCAGGACACCTGCACGTCGTGCGGCGGCTTCCGGCGGCCGGAGGAGCTGGGCCGGGTGGACGGCGACTTCCTGGAGGCGGTGAAGCGGCACATCTTGAGCCGCCTGCAGATGCGGGGCCGGCCCAACATCACGCACGCCGTGCCCAAGGCCGCCATGGTCACGGCCCTGCGCAAGCTGCACGCGGGCAAGGTGCGCGAAGACGGCCGCGTGGAGATCCCGCACCTCGACGGCCACGCCAGCCCGGGAGCAGACGGCCAGGAGCGCGTCTCCGAGATCATCAGCTTCGCAGAGACAGGTGGGTTGGTCCCACGGGTGGCCAGCTGCGGCCCTCGCTCCCCATCCCCTCTCATCCTCTCCCACCCCCTTGTCCTTTCCCGTACGGGCCGCCGGGGGCGGCGCACCATGGGGGCAACGCGGACTCCCGGCCCTGCCGCTCGCCCCTGGCCCTGCGCGCCCCGTCCGGTTGCCGTCCTCTCCCTCCTCCACCCCCAGGCAGCACACCCTTTCCTGCTCCCCCTGTCCCTGCCGCTGAACGCCTTGCCCTCCACCCCTGCTCTCTGAAATCAGGCCCCAGCGCCTCTGGGCGCGCATCCCCCTCCCGGCAGATGCGTGCGGCCCTGGCTCCGCGGGCACTTGCTTGGTGATTGCTTAATGTTTTTGTTTCCCACGATCGGAGTGTAGGCTTAGCAGTGTGGTTGGAGATGTGTGTGCTTGTTGATATCCGTGGGCCGGAGAAGTACGAGTGTGTGTGTGTGTGTGTGTATGTGTATGTGTGTGAGTGCGTGCGTGTGTGTGTGTGTGTGTGTGTGTGCCTGCATGAGAGGCCCCGGGGCCGCTTCCATCGCCGGGCAGCGTGGGCTTGCCAGGATTGCTGAAGCCTCACTGGGGAGAGCTAGGCAACCTCTCTTCCGATTGTGTGGGCACCGGAATCGGGCGGAAGGCAGGCTTCTCAACAGGTCCCATCATTTACGCAGAGAAAGACGCGGCTCTTGGGGGCAGCCCCGTGCCTCTCGCCGCGCCTGGCAGCGGCAGCAGCCCCCTCGCCTGAGAGCCGCAGAGTTCGTAGTTAACAAAGGGTAGGAGTCCTTTCTGGAATTTTCTACGGGCCCTGGATTGCCAATTTCTACTACTGTCTAAATATAATAATTGAGAGACAGAAAATCTTTCGGAACTTTAAAAGAAGGAGGAAAATGTGCCGGCGCTGAAATGCTGCAAGTGCTTTCCACTCCGCTGTCCTTTTCAGGACTTGAATGAGCCAGGCTGGCTTTTGTGCCTGGAGCTCAGCCCCATTTGTGCCGAGGGGACTGCGGAGAAGGTCGCAGAGGGGGAAGCCCTGGTGCGGGCAGGGCGGGGGTGGGCAGGGAGCTTGTGGGGGGAAGCGGTTGTGTCACCAGGCTGAAAATGCCCCCCACCCTCCCAGGCAGCAGGCAGACGGTCCTGGTGCCGCATGGGGATGAAAAGGGATGAAAAGTTTTGCATGGCCGGGTGTGGAGAAAAGCAGAGACAATCGGGCTGGTTTGTGCTTAGAAAGAAATGCATTGCTGTTTTAGCTGTCCGACCGAGTCAGGGAAAGCTCGACATGCAATTAGAGAGCTTGGATTAAAAGGTGCTTTGGGGCCCAGAGTAGAAATGTGATTCTGGAAGGTCGAGGAGGCCTTTTGGTCCCGGTGGCACAAAATGACAGCGGGGGCTGGTATATTTCTGGTCCGTTTCACGGAGCCAGCTCTTTGACTTATAAATAACAGATTCAGGTCACAGGCAGCTCGTCCAAGACCAGCTTTTAAGGCTGCACTTTCCCCCATTTCAAAGTCAGATGTCAGTGTTATTAGAGGAGCCAGGCGAGGCCTGAGGAGGGGGCTGCAGGGCAGTGGTAGGAGGTTTGATAAAATCAGCTATGGTCACACAGTTGCCTTATTTGTTCTTCCTGCAAAAAAAAAAAAAAAAGAAGAAGAAGAAGAAAAAAGTACAAATTGTCAGAAGCGTCACTGAAATGTACCATGAGAGAGTAGTTGTGTCTTGGTTGGCATGGCCTCTCTTTTCGTTGAGCTGAATTATGGAGGAAACTAACAAGCCAGTTCCCCCTTTTCCTTGGCGATTTTGAACGTGCCATTAATGGGGAGCCAGCGTCTCATGAAAGGAGTGGACCTCAAGTTTCAAGGCTGAATGTCCTGTCCCTTGGAACTAGTCAGAAATGAGGGCTGTACTTTGCAGCCTGCAAAGCACCCGTTCCTGTGTCAGAAATCTGAGCAGAGCTCACTTGTTTGCAGTGGAGCTTCCACTGGGGGTTGGATCAGATCATGCTTAGGTAAACACTGGGAAGAGGCGGTAGGTGGCTCAGCTTGATTTTGCAATGCCCTGAGTTAACCAAAAAAAAAAAAAAAAAAAAACCCAACCTCTCTACTGAAACAACCCACCCCAAAATCCTCAGTGCGATCCTGGTTTTGTTTTTCAGATTTCACAGATACCCATAACAACTTGTTAAGATCTTGGCCTCCTGACAAGTTCCTCTGTTGAGCTTTGAGGCCTGACAGCCTGTCTCCAGGGAGCCCTGGCCTGGGAGAGGTGAGGCAGGATTTTATAGGCCTGGACCCTCCAGCTCCAAGCTGATCAGGGTTTCTCAATGGAAAACGATTTTCTCTGCCTCTCCCAGGTTCCAGTCAGAGGCCCTGGCCCCAGGAACAGTATTTCTGGTCAATAACGTTTTCCAGCTGCGTGGCAAGTTCACATTCCAGCATCATGCAGCAGAGTCTCTTTCCCCATTGCCTCGTGTTCTCCTTGAATTAACTTGGCCTGCTCTCCCACTTCTCCGCAGATGGCCTCGCCTCCTCCCGGGTCCGCCTGTACTTCTTCATCTCCAACGAAGGCAACCAGAACCTGTTCGTGGTGCAGGCCAGCCTGTGGCTTTACCTGAAGCTCCTGCCCTATGTCCTGGAGAAGGGCAGTCGGAGGAAGGTGCGGGTCAAGGTGTACTTCCAGGAGCAGGGCCACGGCGACCGGTGGAACGTGGTGGAGAAGAAGGTGGACCTCAAGCGCAGCGGCTGGCACACCTTCCCGCTCACCGAGGCCATCCAGGCCTTGTTCGAGCGGGGCGAGCGGCGGCTCAACCTGGACGTGCAGTGTGACGGGTGCCAGGAGCTGGCCGTGGTGCCCGTGTTCGTGGACCCCGGCGAGGAGTCGCACCGGCCCTTTGTGGTCGTGCAGGCCCGGCTGGGGGACAGCAGGCACCGCATCCGCAAGCGGGGCCTGGAGTGTGATGGCCGGACCAACCTCTGTTGCAGGCAACAGTTCTTCATCGACTTCCGCCTCATCGGCTGGAACGACTGGATCATCGCGCCCACCGGCTACTACGGGAACTACTGTGAGGGCAGCTGCCCGGCCTACCTGGCGGGGGTCCCCGGCTCCGCCTCCTCCTTCCACACGGCCGTGGTGAACCAGTACCGCATGCGGGGCCTCAACCCCGGCACGGTGAACTCCTGCTGCATCCCCACCAAGCTGAGCACCATGTCCATGCTCTACTTCGACGACGAGTACAACATCGTCAAGCGCGACGTGCCCAACATGATCGTGGAGGAGTGCGGCTGCGCCTGACCGTGGCACGGCTGCGGCGGCGGCGGGCTGGGGCGGGGGCGGGG
>NC_048219.1:99375029-99380738 GCF_002007445.2 Ailuropoda melanoleuca | reverse complement strand
CGAGGGGGCGGGGCCGGGAGGGCTCCTTCCAGCCCCCGTGGGAACCGGCTGCCCAGCCGGGCGGGCGCGCGGTCCGTCCTTGCATCGGGCTGCCCGGAAGGGGCCAGGGCAAGGCCTGAAATCTTTTTCCACTACTTCAATCAGTCAAAGCCAGAGCAAGAACCCTCAACTGACATGAAATACTTTCAAACGCACACGTAGACACGCACAGCCAGACGCATGCTGCCACCCACACAGCAGCCTCCAGGATACCAGCAAATGGATGCGGTGACAAATGGCAGCTTAGCTACAAATGCCTGTCAGTCGGAGAGAATGGGGTGAGCGGCCACCGTTCCCACCAGCTGGCCCGGCCACTCTGAATCGCGCCTTCCGAGCACACATAAAAGCACAAAGACAGAGACAGAGAGAGAGAGAAAGTGCTCACGGGAGCCACAGAGAGGAAAAGCAGATGTGGGGGTGGGGAGTGTGCGGACAGGGAGGAGGGCGGCATGTCCCCCTTTGCTTGTGTGCAGGGCCGGCCATGCCTCAGCATCTCCTGGCTCAGACATGTTGGCTTCTTTCCCTGCCTGGGATCCTCCATGCTGCAGGACCAGGGAAAGCCTGTCTTTTCCCACCCTCGTAGAGGGAAAGAGGCCCAGAATGGACACGACCTGCCAGAGACCGCGGAGCGGTGGCAATGACCCTTTGACTGTTGCTTGGGTCCCTGGCGAGACTTCTACGTGTGTGTGTTTTGGGGGGAGGGAGGGAGAGGAGAAGGGTCTTAATTTGATGCTTTAACTGATCACTAGCAGTTGACAGACAGGTCATGCATTCCAGCTGTAGAATCGAAAAGGGACTTTTCTACCAGGTATGACCTTTGAAGTGAAGATTTGAATCGTTTTACATGGGAAGAAAAAAAAGTTGCAATCCGTGCCCTTCGCTGGGGGTAGTCTTCTAGGACTGGTTGGGGTAGGGGTGGAAACGACCCCTAGGCAAGGGAATGAGCTCAGAGGAGGACATGGTGGAGTGGAAGCATTCTGGAAATGCTGGTGTTGGGGAGGGGGGTGCCCCCCTCTCCCAGCAGGGTTTGTGTTGGGGTGGGGGGGAGCAGTTTAGCTGGTCTTGGAGAGCTGGGGAAGGCTTTCAGCTGCTTTGCAGAAGTTGCCCGCGTGGGTCCCGGCCACCAGGGCCGGCCACGGACGTGGCCGCCCGCCTGCTCGCTTGCCCGCCTGCCCCTCCTAGCCCTTGCCGCCTTGCCTGAACGCACATGACCTAGCCCTTGCCCAGCTGCGTGTGTCCAGAAGTGGCCCTTGGCAGAGCACCAAACTCGCTCGCTCCCAGATGCCCAAGTGCCGCGTGAACTATGCAATTTAAAGGGTTGACCCACACTAGACGAAACTGGACTCGTACGACTCTTTTTATATTTTTTTATACTTGAAATGAAATCCTTTGCTTCTTTTTTAAGCGAATGATTGCTTTTAATGTTTGCACTGATTTAGCTGCATGATTAGTCAGAAACTGCCATTTGAAAAAAGAAGTTATTTTTATAGCAGCAAAAAAAAATACAGTTAAATGTATTATACATAATTTTGGAACCAAAGAGGCCAACAGATCAGTTTTAATTTTTATTAGATGGTGAGGCCATCTTCTATGAGGTAGACGTTCTGAACAATCCCTTGAGTGGCCTGCCAACGTTTCAGGGTATAAATGGATTTTGTTTATTCAGTTTGATGTGTCTTTTCTATCTTTACACACCCAGAAGGTACAGAAAAAAATGACTATGGTAGAATGCAGGTGTGCGTCCTTAAATCCCCACCTTTATGTTTATTTAATAAAGCTCCCCTTAGGTTCTGTTTCATAATAATTTAAAACCAAACAATTTTCCCATAGACTTGCTGTTAAAGTATTTTACATCTGTGTACAGTTTAAGAAAATAAAAGATTGAGTGCCACGGGCTTCCTGCCTCGTGTGGTGTGCGGGGCGCTGGGGTGTGGGCTGGAGGCGGTGGCCGGGAGGAGGGTGTGGGCCGGCCGGCCAGCTTGGATACCCCTGGCCTCTGCAGCTGGCTCTGCACTCGCGCAGGGCAGTCCTTGCCACGAGCACGGATGTCAGAGAGTCTAGCAAAAATGGCAGAAGATCAAAATGAAGGACAATTAGCAAATTCATGAATTACACATTTGTTTACCCTCCCGGTCCCAAGACTAATTATGTTCTACTAAAGCCACAACTATCACCACTTGAAAGTGCCCGTTAAGCCCCCATCCCTGGGAGGAAATGTAAAACCTGGAAGGGTGAAGCCCACCTGACCTCCTTGGCCACCTCCATTCACTAATATGGGTGACCGTAACCCAGGAGAGGCTAGGACCTCAGGACCGAAGGGTGAACAGAAACGAGGCCATGAGTATGCTAACTGGCCTTGCCTGCTGGGATTTTAACTGGGAGTAGGTGGTGGCCATTTTTTTAGTAGTGACAAAGGTCCAGCTCCTAGGGCAGGGAGGACTTGACATACCCACTAAGTGCTGTTGGATAGCATGCTTCTTTGGGAAATGGTTTCATCTTCATTTTCCTGAGCTGGGAATCTGAGGCTTGGAGAGGTTCACAGCTTGCCTGAGGTCACACAGCCGGGACAGGCACGCCAGGCACTGGAGGCCGGGTGCCCCAGCTGGCCCACCCGTTCCTCTGGGAGGACCGTAGCCCTAAGGCCGGGCCTTCATCTCAGGCCCTGTGGGCTCCTTGGTTTTTGGATCACGTGTGGTCTTCCCTGAAAATCTCAGGACGTTCTAGCAGGCGGGACCTTATAGATTGATTTAACCCCATTAAGGTGACAACGGGGAAACGGAAGGAGGCTGTGGGCAGCGGAGGGGGGTGGGGGACATATCTCCATTGGCACAGCCAGCTGGTGGCAGGAGGCAGGATCTGGCGTCTGTCTCTCTCCGTCCTTTGCCTATGTGAGAGAGCTACTGCTCCGCCAGCCTTTTGTCCCGAGGGGGGTATTTATTGATCTGCAAGGTTTTCAAACACTGTACAAGTTAATTGGGGCAAAGAA
Source organism: Ailuropoda melanoleuca (assembly GCF_002007445.2). Lineage (NCBI taxonomy): Eukaryota > Metazoa > Chordata > Mammalia > Carnivora > Ursidae > Ailuropoda > Ailuropoda melanoleuca. The sequence goes on along the minus strand of NC_048219.1, from coordinate 99,377,713 downwards.
GAAAATTTTATAAAGACAGGCCTGGCCTGGGCATTTGGGGTGTAAGTCAGGATCGAGCTGCTTGTCTTCAGTGGGCTACGTCCAACCTCTGGTTGCTGTAGGCCCTTAGTCCAGACCCTGCCCACCCCTGGCCCAGGAGGTTCTGCTGGCAGCCTCCAGGATGGGCAGTGCCAGTGACCAGGGTGTCTCTACTGTTTGGATGTTGAGCCCCTCTGGGGCCCACCTCTGGGGCTGAGCTTCACAGGGTGGTCCAGGGATCCCACAGTAGCCCCAGGAAGGGTCTGGGACTCTGAGGTCACGAGGCCAGTGGGCTGGCAAGACATGGTCTCTGAGTGGTGCTCTGCTGCCCTTTGCTGGCAGGGGGTCCCTGTGGGCCCTGGTCCTGCTGGGATGGTAGTAGTTGGCAGTAACTCTTCCTGACAGGTGCGGTGAGGACAGGCCTGCGTCCTCGGTCCCAGGGCTGAGTGTTCTTTCTCCAGTAGGGACATGCTGCTTCCTTCCTGTGCTTCTGTGGTCATAGGCTTCCCTGTTCCTTCTTTCTCCTTCAGTTCTCAGGCCTTTTCTGCCTGCTGCTCTGTCCCATTCTCTGCCTCTGTCTTCCCAATGGGCAGGCCTCAGTGCCCATCCTCCCTGGGGATGCCCCTGGAGCCCCACACTGCCAGCCAGAGCGTAAGCCTCTCACACTGCCTTCCAGGTCCTGCGCCTCTGACCCTGAGCCCTCCTGGTCTGCTTTAAGGTTCCTCTTCCTTCCCCTGTATCCCTCTTTCCCTTCTTCAGGTCACCAGGCTGTGAGCCTCTCATAGGACCGATGGGTCAGGCAGGGCCAGCTAGGGCCGGCCAGAGCCAGAGGCTGCCACCTGACCTGCCTCAGATGTCTCCACCCCCACCCACTGTGATTTGTGAGATCCCACGTCGGATTCATCCTTGGCTGACCTTCAGGGCCCTGAGACTCAGTGACTCAGTGGAACCAAGTCTGAGGTGGGGGGATAGGGAGCGGAGTGCGGTGAGGAGGGCCCCCATATGCTGCACCCACCGCCCCTCCATTCTCCCCCATCTCCCAGACGGGCAGATGGAGGGTCCACTAAGCGGGGGCTCCGGGGATGTCCTATGTCTGTTTTCCCTCCCAGCCATCTGAGAGCTGGGCTCAGAGTGGAGCACACAGTGGGTCCCCTGCTGCCCAGTGCAGGCGGGAGGCAGCATTCAGGGCCTATTTGTGTCAGAGCGTGCATGCACGGTGGAACCCCAGAAGGAGCCTGGCAGAGCTTCCCTGCAGCTGCTAGACCTCCTTCAAGGGCAGGGACAAGGAGGGGGTGGGCGTAGGCTGCCACCAAGCCGTGAAGACCACTACGGGCCACAGAAAACGTGCCCATGTGGGCAGAGGAGCAGAAAGCCAACGCCTTTCCTGCGGCAGAGGCTCCAGGAGGAACCCCAGCCCGAACTCAGCTTCCACTGGGCTATTTTGAGCAAATGACGAGTTACCCGTGGGCCTTGCAAGAGGAGTTGCGGCTGTCGTCGGGGAGGCGCGGGCCTGAGTTGGGGGGGCGTGGCAGCTCCGGGAGCCCGTGGGCTGCGTGGGGGCTTCGGGCGAGCCGTCGTGGGTGAGCTCGGTGGTGCGGGGGCGTGGGGATGGCTGTCCGCGGGAGTGGATGGGGAGTTGTGGGTGAGGTGGCGTGACTGCTGGTGTGTCTGCACGGGAGCCGCGGGGGGTGCGAGACTGTGTGTTACGGTGCGTGAGTTCTGGGCGTGTGGCTGGCTGCCTCTGAGGCCGTGTGGGGGAGCGTGTATGTGTGGTTGAGTGTGAGACCACGTGGGCTGTGAGACTGTGATCGTGGGGTGTGGTCGCGTGGTTGGTTGTGTGTATTTCTTGCCATTTTTGTGTGCAACTGGCCTGTGATACGCTTTATGAGGGGGGTAGCTGGATTTGTAAATTTGGCCCGTGGCTGGTGAGCCTCTGCCGTCGGGGTCTAGATCACCCCATGCTGGGCAGGTGCCGGGTGCGCCGGGTCAGGGGGCGCAGGCACCATTTCTGTGGCCTGCGTGGTTGCCTTCAGTGTGGTGTCACTGCCCCTCCTGCCCTGCCCTGGCCACTCAATGCCGGGGGTGGGAGGGTGGGGGGTGTCACCATGGTGTCCCTGCAGCCCTGAAGCCACACTTTAAAAGTAGAACAGTACCATCTGGCAGTCTTTCCGTCACTCCACAAACATCTTCCGGGGTGCCTGTTCTTCTGTGTTTGGTCCTCATAACCATCCTGGTCGGAGGGGGAGCAGGTATTATTGTCCCCATTTTACAGATGAGAAGATTAAGGCTGAGAAAGCCATTCACTGAAGGTGACACAGCTCATAAGCTACAGAGCTGGGATTTGCCCCCCGGGAGCTGTTTCCAAAGTCACTTACAGCCACTGGGCTGCCCAGGGGAGGGCTAAGGGAAGACACAGCTGTTCTGGGGCCTACCTGGAAGAGAGGAGAGGCTGGGGCTTAGGGTTTTCTCTGCTGCGCGCCCGTACCCCACAACTTCTGCCCAAGCCTCCAGCCTAGCACCTGTGCGTGGTAGCTGTTCTTCTCTCTGGCTATGGGGACCGCCATCCACGTGCCATCCCTACTCCCTCCATGGCCAGGTGGGTGAGATGTCTGCTGGGCCTGATTCTTGGAAAACAGACTATGGATTGAACAAAAGCCGAGTGGCTG